>NW_027181672.1:0-6582 GCF_028537555.1 Battus philenor | reverse complement strand
ATAATTTTGGCTTTTTTAGTAAAGATACCTATATATTTTGTTCATTTATGACTTCCTAAGGCTCATGTAGAGGCTCCGGTTTCAGGTTCAATAATTTTAGCTGGAATTATGTTAAAATTAGGAGGTTATGGACTTTTACGAATTATAATTCTTTTTCAAAAAATTGGAATAAAATTTAATTTTATTTGAGTAGTTATTAGATTATTAGGTGGTTTATTTATTAGATTAAATTGTTTTTGTCAAGTTGATATGAAATCTTTAATTGCTTATTCGTCAGTAGCCCATATAAGATTAGTGATTTGTGGTATTATAACTATAAATTACTGAGGTTATGTAGGTTCTTATATTATAATAATTGGTCATGGTTTATGTTCTTCAGGAATATTTTGTTTAGCTAATATTAATTATGAACGTTTACAAAGACGAAGATTATATATTAATAAGGGGATAATAAATTTTATACCTTCGATAAGATTGTGGTGATTTTTATTAATATCCTCAAATATAGCAGCTCCACCTTCAATAAATTTAATGGGAGAGATTAGATTAATTAATAGAGTAGTAGGATGATCTTGATTATCAATAATTACTTTGATTATGATTTCTTTTTTTAGAGCTGGTTATAGATTATATTTATATTCTTATACACAACATGGAAAATATAATTTAGGAATTTATAGATTTTATACAGGGGTATCACGGGAATATTTAATATTAATATTACATTGATTACCTCTTAATGTTTTAGTTTTAAAAATTGATTATTTTTTTATTTGATTTTATTTAAATAATTTAAATATAAAATATTGATTTGTGGAGTCAAAAATATGAAATTTCATTTTAAATCATTAAAAGATATTCTATTTGTTTTATTAGATTTTTTTTTTTATTTTTTTTTAGAATAATAAGTTTTTTTTTTATAATATATTTTATTATGGAGAATTTAACTTTATTTTTAGAGTGGGAAATTATTTCTTTTAGGTCTATAAGAGTAGTAATGTCTATTTTATTGGATTGAATATCTTTATTATTTTTAATATTTGTTTTAATAATTTCTTCTTCTGTAATTTATTATAGAGGAAGATATATACATTCAGAGTTAAATTTAAATCGATTTATTATTTTAGTTTTATTATTTGTATTATCGATAGTTTTATTGATTATTAGACCTAATATAATTAGAATTTTTTTAGGATGAGATGGGTTAGGTTTAGTTTCATATTGTTTGGTAATTTATTATCAAAATATTAAGTCTTATAATGCAGGAATATTAACTGCTTTATCTAATCGTATTGGAGATGTAATAATTTTAATGGTTATTGCTTGAATAATAAATTATGGTAGATGAAATTATATTTTTTATTTAAATTTTATAAATAATGATTTTATAATAAAATTTATTAGATTTTTATTAATTATTGCAGCTATAACAAAGAGAGCTCAGATTCCTTTTAGATCTTGATTACCTGCAGCAATAGCAGCTCCTACTCCAGTATCGGCTTTAGTTCATTCTTCTACTTTAGTTACTGCTGGCGTTTATTTATTAATTCGATTTAATATGATGTTAGTTGATATAATTTTTTTAAAGTTTTTATTAGTTTTATCAGGGTTAACTATATTTATGGCTGGTATTTCTGCTAATTATGAATTTGATTTAAAAAAAATTATTGCTTTATCTACTTTAAGACAATTAGGATTAATAATAAGAATTTTAAGAATAGGATTAGCTGATTTAGCTTTTTTTCATTTATTAACTCATGCTATGTTTAAGGCTTTATTGTTTATATGTGCGGGTGTTATTATTCATATAATAAATGATATTCAAGATATTCGTTATATAGGAGGAATTAGATTTTATATTCCTTTAACTTCATTATGTTTAAATATTTCTAATTTAGCTTTATGCGGTATTCCTTTTTTAGCTGGATTTTATTCAAAGGATTTAATTTTAGAAATAGTTAGTATAAGAAATTTAAATATATTAATTTTTTTTTTATATTATTTTTCTACTGGTTTAACTATATTTTATACTATTCGTTTATTATTTTATTTAATAATTAATGATTATAATTTATTAGTAGTTTATAATTTATATGATGAGGATTATATAATATTAAAGAGAATATTTATATTATTAGGAATAAGATTAGTAGTAGGAAGAATATTAAGTTGATTAATTTTTAATTATCCTTATTAATTTATTTACCTTTTAATATAAAAATAATAGTAATTTATGTAAGAATATTAGGATTATTAATAGGATATTTAATTAGAAATATAAAAATTTATTCTGTGAATAAATTTTTAATAACTTATAGTTTAAGAAATTTTTTATGTTTAATATGATTTATACCTAATTTATCTACTTATGGTTTAAATTATTATTTTTTAAAATTAGGTCAAAATATTATAAAAAATATTGATATGGGATGAAGAGAAATTTATAGAGGTCAAGGTATATTTGATATTATTAAAAATTATTCTGTTTACTATAATTTTTATCAAATAAATAATTTTAAAATTTATTTATTTAGTTTTATTTTATGAATATTAATTATATATTTAATATTTTTAATTTAATTAATTTAAATAGCTTATAAAAAGAGCATAATATTGAAGATATTAGGGAGATTATTAAATCTTTAAATATTTATAAAAAATTTTTTTTTATTTTTACAATGAAAATGTAATGTTTTAATAATAAACTATATAAATAGAAATATTAATGGTTATTAACCACTATAATTTAAGTTAGTAGCTTAATTTTTATATTTCATAATTTAATTGGAATTTTTTATTCAATAATATCATTAACAGTGATATACCTCTATTTTGGTTTCAATTAATTATTTAAATAAGGAGTTATTAACTCTTTCTTTTAAGTCGAAATTAAATGCAATATTTGCTTCTTATTTAAGATAAATTAAAAATTAATATTTTTTGAATGCAAATCAAATGTTTTTTATAAACTATAATCCTAATTTGTTCAATTAAGTATATTTTGATTTCATTCATGATAAAGTCCAATTAATAATATAATTAAAAAAAAAAATCTAATTTTTATTATTGTAGAAAAATTTACTAAGTTAAAACAATTAATTAAAGGGAAAATTAATGCAATTTCAATATCAAAAATTAAAAAAATTATAGTAATTAAAAAAAAATGAAGAGAAAATGGTATTCGTGCAGAAGATTTGGGATCAAATCCACATTCAAATGGAGAATTTTTTTCTCGATCTATAAATGATTTTTTTGATAAGATTAAGGATAAAAGTATTAAAATATTAGAAATTAATATAATTATAATAGTTAATGTTAATAATAAATTAATTATTTATATTAAATTAAATTAAACTTTTTGATTGGAAGTCAAATATACTAAATATATTATATAAATAAATTAGTTTCCTCATCAATAAATTGAAATATAAAGGAATAATCATACTACATCAACAAAATGTCAATATCATGCTGCTGCTTCAAATCCAAAATGATGATTATTAGAAAAATGGAAATTTAAATGACGGATAAGACAAATAGAAAGGAAAATTGTTCCAATAATTACATGAAGTCCATGAAATCCTGTTGCTACAAAAAAAGTAGAACCATAAATTCTATCTGCAATAGAAAAAGAAGCTTCAAAATATTCATATGCTTGTAGAATAGAAAAATAAATTCCTAATATAATAGTAATAAATAATCCTTGAGTTATTTGAGAAAAATTATTTTCTATAATTGCATGGTGAGCTCAGGTGACTGTAATTCCTGAGGTAATTAAAATAATTGTATTTAATAATGGAATTTGAAAGGGGTTAAATGGGATAATTCTAAAGGGAGGTCATATTGCCCCAATTTCAATATTAGGTGAAAGACTACTATGAAAAAAAGCTCAAAAAAATGAAATAAAGAAAAATACTTCAGAGATAATAAAAAGAATTATTCCTCATCGTAAACCTTTTGATACAAATAAAGTATGTTTACCTTGGAAAGTACCTTCTCGACAAATATCTCGTCATCATTGATATATTGTTAATAAAATAATTATGTAGCCTAAAATTATTAAATTTATGTTAAAATTGTGAAATCATTTAATTATTCCTGTAACTAAAGTTATTACTCCAATGGATCCTGTTAAAGGTCAAGGACTAAAATCTACTAAGTGGTAAGGGTGATTATTGTGTATTGTCATTAATTAGTTTCACTAGAATATAATGTTCTAAGAATAGAAATTACATAAGATTGAATAATTGCAACTGCTGATTCAAGAATTAATAATAAAATTTGAATAAAAATTAGAAAAATTAATATATAGGAAGGTATATTAATTCCAGTATTTCTTAATAATGTAAGAAGAAGATGACCTGCAATTATATTAGCAGTTAGTCGAACTGCTAATGTTCCTGGTCGAATAATATTACTAATTGTTTCAATTAATACTATAAAAGGTATAAGAATACTAGGAGTTCCTTGAGGAATTATGTGAATAAATATATGTTGGTAATTATTAATTCAACCATATAGTATGAATCTTAATCATAATGAAAGGGAGATAGAGAGAGAAATTGTTAAATGACTTGTTCTAGTAAAAATATAAGGAAATAGTCCTAAAAAATTATTAAATAAAATAAAAGAAAATAATGAAATAAAAATAAAAGTTGATCCATTAAATCTATTAGGACCTAATAAAGTTTTAAATTCATTGTGTAATTTATTAAGAATTAAATTTCAAAAAACAAATTTACGATTGGGAATAAATCAAAATGAATATGGAATAATAATTAAACCAATAAAGGTTCTAATTCAATTTAATTGTAGATTAAATAAATTAGTTGAAGGATCAAAAATTGAAAATAAATTACTTATCATTTTCAGTTAAAATTTTTTTTAATATTTTTATTTTGATTATTATTAAAATTATTTTTATTTAAAAAAATATAATAATTTATAATATTAAATAAAATAAAGATACAAATAAAAAAAAAAAAAGATAAAATTCAATTAATGGGTATTATTTGAGGAATAAAAGAATATTACTTTAGTAATAATATAAATTTGACATATTTATGTTATAAATTTAACTAATTCTTTCATTAGAAGTAATTGCTAATTTACTATTAAGTGGTTTAAGAGACCAATACTTGCTTTCAGTCATCTAATGAAGAATAATTATTAATTCAATTAATAAAATTTTTAATAGAAATTCTTTCAATTACAATAGGTATAAATCTATGATTTGATCCACAAATTTCAGAACATTGACCATAAAAAATTCCTGGGCGATTAATATAAAGATTTCCTTGATTGAGTCGACCAGGATTAGCATCAATTTTAACTCCTAGAGAAGGGATAGTTCACGAATGAATTACATCTGTTGCTGTAATTATAATACGAATTTGATTATTTATAGGTAAGACAATACGATTATCAACATCTAATAAACGGAAATTTTTTATTTCTGAATTATTATATTGAATTATATAAGAATCAAATTCAATATTATTAAAGTCAGAGTATTCATAGCTTCAATATCATTGATGGCCAATAGATTTTAAGGTGATTAATGGATTATTAAGTTCATCTAATAGATATAAAAGACGAAGAGAAGGTAAAGCTACAAAAATTAGGGTGATAGCTGGAATGATTGTTCAAATTAGTTCAATTATTTGACCTTCTAGTAAAAATCGATTAATATAATTATTAAAAAATAAGTTAATCATTAAATATCTAACTAAAATAGTAATTATAATTAAAATAACTAAAGTATGATCATGAAAAAAAATAATTTGTTCTATTAGGGGAGATGCTCCATTTTGGAGATTAAAGTTAGATCAGGTTGCCATTTCTAAAAAAAGGATAATCCTTTATAAATGGGGTTTAAATCCATTACATATAATCTGCCATATTAGAAATTTCTTAAAATAGGAAGTTCATTATAAGAATGTTCTGCTGGAGGTAAATTTTGCAGTCATTCAATAGAAGATGATATATTAAGGGAGAATAAATAAATTATTCGTTTATTAATTATTGATTCTCAAATAATTAATATTATTATTATTATAGATAATAAAGAAATATAAGAGCCAAAAGAGGAAATGATATTTCAAGAAATGAAACTGTCAGGATAATCAGAATATCGACGAGGTATTCCTGCTAATCCTAAAAAATGTTGAGGAAAAAAGTTAAATTTACTCCAATAAATATTGTAAAAAATTGAATTTTTAAAAGAAAAGGATTAAGGGAAAGACCTGAAAATAAAGGATATCAGTGAATAAATCCTCCTATAATTGCAAATACAGCTCCTATAGATAAGACATAATGAAAATGAGCTACTACATAATAAGTATCATGAAGGGAAACATCAATAGATGAATTTGCTAAAATTACACCAGTTAATCCTCCAACAGTGAAAAGAAAAATAAATCCTAAACTTCATAAAATAGAAGGACTGTAATTAATTTGTGTTCCATGTAAAGTGGCGAGTCAACTGAAAATTTTAATTCCCGTAGGTACGGCAATAATTATTGTGGCTGAGGTAAAGTAAGCTCGAGTATCAATATCTATTCCTACTGTAAATATATGATG
>NW_027181671.1:0-6941 GCF_028537555.1 Battus philenor | reverse complement strand
TGATTTTTATTAATATCCTCAAATATAGCAGCTCCACCTTCAATAAATTTAATGGGAGAGATTAGATTAATTAATAGAGTAGTAGGATGATCTTGATTATCAATAATTACTTTGATTATGATTTCTTTTTTTAGAGCTGGTTATAGATTATATTTATATTCTTATACACAACATGGAAAATATAATTTAGGAATTTATAGATTTTATACAGGGGTATCACGGGAATATTTAATATTAATATTACATTGATTACCTCTTAATGTTTTAGTTTTAAAAATTGATTATTTTTTTATTTGATTTTATTTAAATAATTTAAATATAAAATATTGATTTGTGGAGTCAAAAATATGAAATTTCATTTTAAATCATTAAAAGATATTCTATTTGTTTTATTAGATTTTTTTTTTTATTTTTTTTTAGAATAATAAGTTTTTTTTTTATAATATATTTTATTATGGAGAATTTAACTTTATTTTTAGAGTGGGAAATTATTTCTTTTAGGTCTATAAGAGTAGTAATGTCTATTTTATTGGATTGAATATCTTTATTATTTTTAATATTTGTTTTAATAATTTCTTCTTCTGTAATTTATTATAGAGGAAGATATATACATTCAGAGTTAAATTTAAATCGATTTATTATTTTAGTTTTATTATTTGTATTATCGATAGTTTTATTGATTATTAGACCTAATATAATTAGAATTTTTTTAGGATGAGATGGGTTAGGTTTAGTTTCATATTGTTTGGTAATTTATTATCAAAATATTAAGTCTTATAATGCAGGAATATTAACTGCTTTATCTAATCGTATTGGAGATGTAATAATTTTAATGGTTATTGCTTGAATAATAAATTATGGTAGATGAAATTATATTTTTTATTTAAATTTTATAAATAATGATTTTATAATAAAATTTATTAGATTTTTATTAATTATTGCAGCTATAACAAAGAGAGCTCAGATTCCTTTTAGATCTTGATTACCTGCAGCAATAGCAGCTCCTACTCCAGTATCGGCTTTAGTTCATTCTTCTACTTTAGTTACTGCTGGCGTTTATTTATTAATTCGATTTAATATGATGTTAGTTGATATAATTTTTTTAAAGTTTTTATTAGTTTTATCAGGGTTAACTATATTTATGGCTGGTATTTCTGCTAATTATGAATTTGATTTAAAAAAAATTATTGCTTTATCTACTTTAAGACAATTAGGATTAATAATAAGAATTTTAAGAATAGGATTAGCTGATTTAGCTTTTTTTCATTTATTAACTCATGCTATGTTTAAGGCTTTATTGTTTATATGTGCGGGTGTTATTATTCATATAATAAATGATATTCAAGATATTCGTTATATAGGAGGAATTAGATTTTATATTCCTTTAACTTCATTATGTTTAAATATTTCTAATTTAGCTTTATGCGGTATTCCTTTTTTAGCTGGATTTTATTCAAAGGATTTAATTTTAGAAATAGTTAGTATAAGAAATTTAAATATATTAATTTTTTTTTTATATTATTTTTCTACTGGTTTAACTATATTTTATACTATTCGTTTATTATTTTATTTAATAATTAATGATTATAATTTATTAGTAGTTTATAATTTATATGATGAGGATTATATAATATTAAAGAGAATATTTATATTATTAGGAATAAGATTAGTAGTAGGAAGAATATTAAGTTGATTAATTTTTAATTATCCTTATATAATTTATTTACCTTTTAATATAAAAATAATAGTAATTTATGTAAGAATATTAGGATTATTAATAGGATATTTAATTAGAAATATAAAAATTTATTCTGTGAATAAATTTTTAATAACTTATAGTTTAAGAAATTTTTTATGTTTAATATGATTTATACCTAATTTATCTACTTATGGTTTAAATTATTATTTTTTAAAATTAGGTCAAAATATTATAAAAAATATTGATATGGGATGAAGAGAAATTTATAGAGGTCAAGGTATATTTGATATTATTAAAAATTATTCTGTTTACTATAATTTTTATCAAATAAATAATTTTAAAATTTATTTATTTAGTTTTATTTTATGAATATTAATTATATATTTAATATTTTTAATTTAATTAATTTAAATAGCTTATAAAAAGAGCATAATATTGAAGATATTAGGGAGATTATTAAATCTTTAAATATTTATAAAAAATTTTTTTTTATTTTTACAATGAAAATGTAATGTTTTAATAATAAACTATATAAATAGAAATATTAATGGTTATTAACCACTATAATTTAAGTTAGTAGCTTAATTTTTATATTTCATAATTTAATTGGAATTTTTTATTCAATAATATCATTAACAGTGATATACCTCTATTTTGGTTTCAATTAATTATTTAAATAAGGAGTTATTAACTCTTTCTTTTAAGTCGAAATTAAATGCAATATTTGCTTCTTATTTAAGATAAATTAAAAATTAATATTTTTTGAATGCAAATCAAATGTTTTTTATAAACTATAATCCTAATTTGTTCAATTAAGTATATTTTGATTTCATTCATGATAAAGTCCAATTAATAATTTAATTAAAAAAAAAAATCTAATTTTTATTATTGTAGAAAAATTTACTAAGTTAAAACAATTAATTAAAGGGAAAATTAATGCAATTTCAATATCAAAAATTAAAAAAATTATAGTAATTAAAAAAAAATGAAGAGAAAATGGTATTCGTGCAGAAGATTTGGGATCAAATCCACATTCAAATGGAGAATTTTTTTCTCGATCTATAAATGATTTTTTTGATAAGATTAAGGATAAAAGTATTAAAATATTAGAAATTAATATAATTATAATAGTTAATGTTAATAATAAATTAATTATTTATATTAAATTAAATTAAACTTTTTGATTGGAAGTCAAATATACTAAATATATTATATAAATAAATTAGTTTCCTCATCAATAAATTGAAATATAAAGGAATAATCATACTACATCAACAAAATGTCAATATCATGCTGCTGCTTCAAATCCAAAATGATGATTATTAGAAAAATGGAAATTTAAATGACGGATAAGACAAATAGAAAGGAAAATTGTTCCAATAATTACATGAAGTCCATGAAATCCTGTTGCTACAAAAAAAGTAGAACCATAAATTCTATCTGCAATAGAAAAAGAAGCTTCAAAATATTCATATGCTTGTAGAATAGAAAAATAAATTCCTAATATA
This sequence comes from Battus philenor, assembly GCF_028537555.1. Classification (NCBI taxonomy): domain Eukaryota; kingdom Metazoa; phylum Arthropoda; class Insecta; order Lepidoptera; family Papilionidae; genus Battus; species Battus philenor. The sequence continues at coordinate 3,734 of NW_027181671.1, read as the reverse complement.
ATAGTAATAAATAATCCTTGAGTTATTTGAGAAAAATTATTTTCTATAATTGCATGGTGAGCTCAGGTGACTGTAATTCCTGAGGTAATTAAAATAATTGTATTTAATAATGGAATTTGAAAGGGGTTAAATGGGATAATTCTAAAGGGAGGTCATATTGCCCCAATTTCAATATTAGGTGAAAGACTACTATGAAAAAAAGCTCAAAAAAATGAAATAAAGAAAAATACTTCAGAGATAATAAAAAGAATTATTCCTCATCGTAAACCTTTTGATACAAATAAAGTATGTTTACCTTGGAAAGTACCTTCTCGACAAATATCTCGTCATCATTGATATATTGTTAATAAAATAATTATGTAGCCTAAAATTATTAAATTTATGTTAAAATTGTGAAATCATTTAATTATTCCTGTAACTAAAGTTATTACTCCAATGGATCCTGTTAAAGGTCAAGGACTAAAATCTACTAAGTGGTAAGGGTGATTATTGTGTATTGTCATTAATTAGTTTCACTAGAATATAATGTTCTAAGAATAGAAATTACATAAGATTGAATAATTGCAACTGCTGATTCAAGAATTAATAATAAAATTTGAATAAAAATTAGAAAAATTAATATATAGGAAGGTATATTAATTCCAGTATTTCTTAATAATGTAAGAAGAAGATGACCTGCAATTATATTAGCAGTTAGTCGAACTGCTAATGTTCCTGGTCGAATAATATTACTAATTGTTTCAATTAATACTATAAAAGGTATAAGAATACTAGGAGTTCCTTGAGGAATTATGTGAATAAATATATGTTGGTAATTATTAATTCAACCATATAGTATGAATCTTAATCATAATGAAAGGGAGATAGAGAGAGAAATTGTTAAATGACTTGTTCTAGTAAAAATATAAGGAAATAGTCCTAAAAAATTATTAAATAAAATAAAAGAAAATAATGAAATAAAAATAAAAGTTGATCCATTAAATCTATTAGGACCTAATAAAGTTTTAAATTCATTGTGTAATTTATTAAGAATTAAATTTCAAAAAACAAATTTACGATTGGGAATAAATCAAAATGAATATGGAATAATAATTAAACCAATAAAGGTTCTAATTCAATTTAATTGTAGATTAAATAAATTAGTTGAAGGATCAAAAATTGAAAATAAATTACTTATCATTTTCAGTTAAAATTTTTTTTAATATTTTTATTTTGATTATTATTAAAATTATTTTTATTTAAAAAAATATAATAATTTATAATATTAAATAAAATAAAGATACAAATAAAAAAAAAAAAAGATAAAATTCAATTAATGGGTATTATTTGAGGAATAAAAGAATATTACTTTAGTAATAATATAAATTTGACATATTTATGTTATAAATTTAACTAATTCTTTCATTAGAAGTAATTGCTAATTTACTATTAAGTGGTTTAAGAGACCAATACTTGCTTTCAGTCATCTAATGAAGAATAATTATTAATTCAATTAATAAAATTTTTAATAGAAATTCTTTCAATTACAATAGGTATAAATCTATGATTTGATCCACAAATTTCAGAACATTGACCATAAAAAATTCCTGGGCGATTAATATAAAGATTTCCTTGATTGAGTGGATTAGCATCAATTTTAACTCCTAGAGAAGGGATAGTTCACGAATGAATTACATCTGTTGCTGTAATTATAATACGAATTTGATTATTTATAGTAAGACAATACGATTATCAACATCTAATAAACGGAAATTTTTTATTTCTGAATTATTATATTGAATTATATAAGAATCAAATTCAATATTATTAAAGTCAGAGTATTCATAGCTTCAATATCATTGATGGCCAATAGATTTTAAGGTGATTAATGGATTATTAAGTTCATCTAATAGATATAAAAGACGAAGAGAAGGTAAAGCTACAAAAATTAGGGTGATAGCTGGAATGATTGTTCAAATTAGTTCAATTATTTGACCTTCTAGTAAAAATCGATTAATATAATTATTAAAAAATAAGTTAATCATTAAATATCTAACTAAAATAGTAATTATAATTAAAATAACTAAAGTATGATCATGAAAAAAAATAATTTGTTCTATTAGGGGAGATGCTCCATTTGGAGATTAAAGTTAGATCAGGTTGCCATTTCTAAAAAAAGGATAATCCTTTATAAATGGGTTTAAATCCATTACATATAATCTGCCATATTAGAAATTTCTTAAATAGGAAGTTCATTATAAGAATGTTCTGCTGGAGGTAAATTTGCAGTCATTCAATAGAAGATGATATATTAAGGGAGATTAAGGGAGAATAAAATTATTCGTTTATTAATTATTGATTCTCAAATAATTAATATTATTATTATTATAGATAATAAAGAAATATAAGAGCCAAAAGAGGAAATGATATTTCAAGAAATGAAACTGTCAGGATAATCAGAATATCGACGAGGTATTCCTGCTAATCCTAAAAAATGTTGAGGAAAAAAAGTTAAATTTACTCCAATAAATATTGTAAAAAATTGAATTTTTAAAAGAAAAGGATTAAGGGAAAGACCTGAAAATAAAGGATATCAGTGAATAAATCCTCCTATAATTGCAAATACAGCTCCTATAGATAAGACATAATGAAAATGAGCTACTACATAATAAGTATCATGAAGGGAAACATCAATAGATGAATTTGCTAAAATTACACCAGTTAATCCTCCAACAGTGAAAAGAAAAATAAATCCTAAACTTCATAAAATAGAAGGACTGTAATTAATTTGTGTTCCATGTAAAGTGGCGAGTCAACTGAAAATTTTAATTCCCGTAGGTACGGCAATAATTATTGTGGCTGAGGTAAAGTAAGCTCGAGTATCAATATCTATTCCTACTGTAAATATATGATGAGCTCAAACAATAAATCCTAAAAGGCCAATTGCTATTATAGCATAAATTATTCCTAAACAACCAAAAGTTTCTTTTTTACCTCTTTCTTGAGAAATAATATGAGAAATTATTCCAAATCCAGGTAAAATTAAAATATAAACAAACTTCAGGATGGCCAAAAAAATCAAAATAAATGTTGATATAAGATAGGATCTCCTCCTCCAGCAGGATCAAAGAAAGAAGTATTAAGATTACGATCTGTGAGAAGTATAGTAATAGCTCCAGCTAAAACAGGGAGAGATAGAAGTAATAATAAAGCTGTAATACCTACTGCTCATACAAATAAAGGTATTTGATCGAAAGATATGTTATTAACTCGTATATTAATAATTGTTGTAATAAAATTAATTGCTCCTAGAATGGAAGAAATTCCTGCTAAGTGTAAGGAAAAAATAGCTAGATCAACTGATCTGCCTCTATGTGCAATATTAGAAGAAAGAGGGGGGTAAACTGTTCATCCTGTGCCTGCTCCATTTTCAACAATTCTTCTAGAAATTAATAAAGTTAAAGAAGGGGGTAAAAGTCAAAATCTTATATTATTTTATTCGAGGAAAGGCTATATCAGGAGCTCCTAATATTAAAGGGACTAATCAATTTACCAAATCCTCCGATTATGATTGGTATAACTATAAAAAAAATTATAATAAAAGCATGAGCTGTAACAATAGTATTATAAATTTGATCATCTCCAATTAAAGAGCCAGGATTTCCTAATTCAGTTCGAATTAATAAACTTAAAGAAGTGCCTAAAATTCCAGCTCAAATTCCAAAAATAAAATTATAATGTTCCAATATCTTTAT
>NW_027181670.1:0-7221 GCF_028537555.1 Battus philenor | reverse complement strand
CATACAATTTTTTTTTAAATTATATATATATATATATATATACATATATATATATATATATACACACCGGTATTCGGCAGGCGAGAAGACTCGTACGGGCAAACAGTTGACGTTCTCTTATATAAAATAGAGACTGTATTACACACATTTGAATACGTATAGAAAATATTTGCGGCCCTGAAAAGGGCCTTTTAATTGTTAATTAATCTCTCTCCACACATCATGTCCGTCGTGTGCGATGACGGAGAATCGATATGTGTATGTCTATTGGGATGATGACGACCACGACGATCATGATGATGATGATGATGAAGAAGAAAATTTAAGCCTTCTTCTCTGTCTTCTTGGGCAGAAGAACGGCCTGAATATTAGGCAGTACACCGCCCTGCGCGATGGTCACTCCGGATAGAAGTTTGTTCAACTCCTCGTCGTTTCTGATGGCCAGCTGAAGATGCCTCGGAATTATTCTGGTCTTCTTGTTGTCGCGGGCCGCGTTACCGGCCAACTCGAGAACTTCAGCGGCTAGATACTCCATGACGGCCGCGAGGTAAACCGGAGCGCCCGCACCGACTCTCTCCGCGTAGTTACCCTTACGCAGCAACCTATGTATACGCCCGACCGGGAATTGAAGTCCTGCACGGTTGGAACGTGACTTCGCCTTCCCCTTTACTTTGCCTCCTTTTCCGCGTCCTGACATCTTGTATGTAGTAGTGGTTGTGTTAATAAATTAATATAACACGTCGCGTTAGTTATATATATGTATATATATATAAAATAACAAAGATCAGAAGTGATCACTAAAAAATTGAATTTCGGTCATTCGATGTTATACGGTTCGTACGGTACGTCAGTTAGTGGGGTAGACAACGAGCGAACGTCAGTCACAAAGGTGTGCGCGTTTTTGTTGTAGTAAGCGAGGTTCCGTTTGACTCTTTATCTTTTCATTCGGGGTGCATCAGTTACCGCACTCACCGAAGATGTAAACCTATTTTGTTCATTTAAATATGAAACAATAATAACGTAATGTTGTATGCCAATCAGTTATAGGGTTTGTCTTGAAACCATAAGGTCCACGTTATTTAGGTTACGGCGTTTAGTTGTTGATGTTTGTGTATTTTTTTTTTTTTTTTTTATAAATACACATTATCATTAATTACTACTTGAAGATGATATATATACAATGGTATATATATCATCATCCTATAGTTTAAGTTAGACTTTGACGTTCACTATCGATAAAGAAACGTATCTCTCTCTTTTAATCGAACATCGACATATTTGTTAGCCCTGAAAAGGGCTTTTTAGGGATGCGGTCGCTAGAGCGGACGCATGCATGTCATACGCGGCGAACGGAGACACACACACACTTTGTCTTTTGTGCTTGCGTTGTGTAATCACCGTTAACGCGCGCGCTATGCCTCACGCGAGTAACGCTTAAGCTTTTCATCCTCTGCTCCCCGCGAAAGATCCTTCCGCCGACCGTCCTCCACTGGTACGCTGGCGCGCTCGCATATTCGCGAACGAACCGCGTGCCGTATCATCATCACCACCACCACCAACACTGCATTGCGCGCGCATAGGAATGATATGTAATGACGACGAAGCGATGGCAACTAGGTGGCGGCGGCGGCGGCGGCGGCGGCTCGGGCGGTTTCGGACTTATCGCGTGTCTATGTCCTCCTCTCTTTACTTCTTAGCGGCGGATGCCTTCTTGGAGGCCGCAGCGGTCGTTTTGGATTTCGGTGCTGCGGCTTTCTTCGGTTTTGGTGCTTTGGGCTTCTTTGTTGGCGGTTTAGCGCTCTTCTTAGCTTTAGGTGCGGCGGCGTTCTTTGCCTTCGAAGCGGCTCCGCCCTGCGAACCGGCGGCGGCAGACTTCCTCGCGGCCGCGGGTTTCTTTTTAGCTGCAGCGGCCGCTTTCTTCTCCTCGGCGGTTGAGGCGGCGGCGGCTGCGGCGGATTGCTTCGCCTTGGAAGGAGACGCTGCTGCGGCGGCCTTCTTTCCTCCTTTAGCGGCGGCAGCGGGAGCTGCGCCTCTCTTCTTCTTAGCTTTCGCTGCTGCCGATCCGGCAGAAGAATCGCCTCCTCCTCCTCTCTTACCGCCGGCGTCCTCGGAGACAGCACCGCCGCCGCGAGCACTCTTGCCCGTCGCGGGTTTCTTCGAGGCGGACGCGGATTTGGATTCCAATTTGAACGAGCCGGACGCTCCTTTGCCTTTCGTCTGAATCAGAGCACCGGACTCTACGGCGCTCTTCAGATACTTCCTGATGAACGGTGCTAGTTTTTCGGCATCGACTTCGTATTGTGCCGCGATGTACTTCTTTATCGCCTGCAGGGAGGATCCGCTTCGCTCCTTCAGTTCCTTGATCGCGCTGGTGACCATTTCGGAAGTTCTCGGATGAGTGGGCTTCGCCTTCGGTTTCTTCGCAGGAGTTGCAGGTGCCGGTGCGTCGGATGCTACAGCTGTGTCGGCCATCTTGCACAATCAATTCTTGTGAATGCGTACGGTCGTGTTAGAGAATATTTTATATATAAAAAAAAAACTCAAGTTCTTTTATACAACTTTGTAAATATATTACGTATCAAACTCGATATAACACTAGGCGAGTGGTATTAGAGTACAGCCGTAAGTAGTTGTATTATATTAGGTCGAGATGGCGCCACCAAGAAATGCTCCGCATCATTACCTTAAGGAGAGCCGCGGTGCCGAGAGACGTTTTCTCGTACGATCGGTTATAACTTTTCACTAGATCGTTCCGAATTAAATTAAATTTTCAACACTTCCCTCGCACGCGTATTCCTTAACGATGTCCGCGTGGTAAATATTTGAGATCGTTCACTCGGTAAACTAACTCTAATGCGAATCGAGCGCGCGGGCGACCGGTGAACGGGGTTTATTTTGTTCGGTGTATTCGGAGCGTGCGGAGAGTCGCGTTTAAAATTGTATTATCTCCACGTAATCGAACTCTCGATAAAGTTTCGCGCGGTCCATCGAGAGTCAGTATCCAGAGGACGGACAGGAATCGAAGGTCACCCCGGTAATGCATTATTCTATGCACAACGACCGATTAAACTTCGAAGGTCGTAAAACACGAACCTCTCTCGACTCTCGCGGACCGAAGCCGCCGAGCTGCCGGTGCGACCTTTGAAAATTATTTATGAACCGAAAAATATAACAATAATCGTACTCTCGTAAGTATCTTTATAGAGAACGACCGCCCTGCAATTGCGAAACGTTAGAATACACCCGCGCGTAAACACTGCGTCCCCGTCCACCTTCCGCGCGGAATCGAGCCAAGCGCCGCACGCGGCTCGTCTTAAGCGAGCGAAATATCCTCGCATTTTCCCTAACTTTATCTTATTCATATTAGATTTTAGTATCTACGTATATCTATTATATATTAGGTTATTATACTTTATACCCGTATTTAAAACCATACTACATACATACATACGAACACGACACCTTCATAGCGGTGTCCGTGTACGATGTGTGATATACGTCGTCCTCACCTATTTATCGCATCGATCGTCGTCAGTAGTGTACCTAACCGATTGATTAACTAACTAAGCATTCGACAGATACGAAAAGGGCAGAACCGACCGACCGACGATATGAAGAAATAATCTAGTCTAATATCATCATAATAGACTCACGCGATTTTCAACGAAAGTAACGGATGTTGTAAATTTATTTTTACTTTATATACTATTGTAAACTGTAAGTGAAAAACTCCACTGGGTGTGTGTCTCAGATGAAGCCAGCGGAAGGTAATAACTAATTTATTGTATCGGATATCGGCCAACCAACGAACCACCGTAAACAACATACGCGTCTGTCTTTACGAGCTCGTGATGATGATGATGATAGTGGCGGTGGTGGTGTGTGTGTATGTGTGCAGTCTTAGTAAATAAGAATGTTATGACCGTTCATCTATCGTCAAGAAACTTTTTTTTCTCTCTCACTCGGCTGAGTGCTTCATATATGAGTGATTTTGATTGATATACGGCCCTGAAAAGGGCCTTTTAAATAAACGACGCGGTGGTCGCTTATGATGATGATATTAATAATAATAACATTGCTGATGGCGATGGTGGTTGTGGTGGTATCTAACCGCCGAAACCGTATAGGGTACGGCCCTGACGTTTAAGTGCGTACACGACGTCCATGGCGGTGACGGTCTTCCTCTTCGCGTGTTCGGTGTAGGTAACGGCGTCGCGGATCACGTTCTCGAGGAACACCTTCAGCACCCCTCGGGTCTCTTCGTAAATTAGACCGGAGATACGTTTCACTCCACCCCTGCGAGCGAGACGACGGATCGCGGGCTTCGTGATACCTTGGATGTTATCACGGAGAACCTTCCTGTGCCGCTTCGCACCACCCTTTCCCAGACCTTTTCCTCCCTTGCCACGGCCGGTCATTGTGTCGTGTCAAAATTCTTCTTCGCGCAACGTGCGAACGTCTTCGTGTAGATATATGATCTGATGCCGCCGCTTAAAACGACGGTCCCTTTATACTATTTATACCGGTTGGAAGTGGTGGGGATTGCGGGGAGAGGGGAAAGGGGGCTTAGCGTTGCGCGCTGCTTTGCCATCGGAACAGAAGTATATTCAATCAATTTCGGTCGATTTAATATAATATACATATATTCTGTGTAATAATAAATAATACGAGAATTATGAAAATAAGTGTTCATTACAGAGGTTAAAATTGTCCAAAAGTCCATTATTTTCTTATTCAACGAACGTACCACCCCACCCATGCACTCTTGCGGTCGCTCTAATAGACATTTACATTAATAATACGCCAATCGATCGTTTTGTTGATGATTAACCCATCATCATTGTTATTGGGTGCGTGTTACTATAATAGTAGTAATGGTGTAGGTGCTGCTGGTAGGTGTAGTGATCTAGTTAATGAATGGTATGGTTATTAGTTGGTTCGTTAGTTTGTTTTTAACGTTCTCAATTATTCGATAGAAACGTGGGTCATTATTATTATTCGGAAATATGTGCGGCCCTTAAAAGGGCCTTTTTATTGAATTTTTATGTCTTAATAATAAACATGGTTATCATTAAGACGTTCGACACACACTACTTCTTATGCGCGTTCACCGCGAATTCTACGAGCCAGCTGTATGTCTTTCGGCATAATGGTGACTCTCTTCGCGTGAATCGCGCAAAGATTAGTGTCTTCGAAGAGACCGACCAGGTAGGCTTCGCTCGCCTCCTGGAGCGCCATAACTGCGGAACTCTGGAAGCGCAGATCGGTCTTGAAGTCCTGGGCGATTTCACGCACTAGACGTTGAAATGGCAATTTGCGAATGAGGAGTTCCGTGCTCTTCTGGTAACGACGGATCTCACGAAGGGCGACAGTTCCGGGCCTATAGCGATGAGGTTTCTTAACGCCGCCGGTGGCCGGAGCGCTCTTACGCGCCGCCTTCGTGGCTAACTGTTTCCGCGGTGCCTTACCGCCGGTGGACTTGCGAGCGGTCTGCTTGGTACGCGCCATCACCACTGCTTTATATTCTTTACTTCGTTATTCGGTAAAATAAAAATGCACTACGTTTGTGACGTCGTCAACACCGATCGATACGAGTTCCGAAGCCCAAATGCTTTACTGAACCGACGGTGACCGCCTTTTATACTGGGTTTTGGTTCGCTCCCCCCCGCCCTCCCTTCCCCCTCCCTCACCACCAACAACAGCTTACTGACGGTCGTATATTTACTATGACGATTTAATTTCGTAATAAGCAAACAAAATCTTTTAATAATAAAACATACAGGGATAGAACGTAACTAACTCCTTCCCGTTCATCAAAATCACACATCTACTAATTATTTAAAGTATATGCTATTGTAATATACATAAATACGATCACGATAATAGCACGATCTGCGAGTTAAATAGTTATTTTTATATATATATATATATATATACATATATATAGAAAGAATGAATTGTCGAACCTTGTAATTTATTTTATTTAATTATAATCGTGTTCAGGTATAAGCATTGCCCACCGATTTTCGAAACCATATTATATATATATTCATTCTGTCAGAGTACTCTTATTATAGAAACATTGTATCAGTATTGATAATAGAATCGTTTTATGGCCCTGAAAAGGGCCTTTGAAATTAATAAACATTTATATCTCACGGATATATGTCACGCAGCAAGCTACGGCGTTCGGTGTGGCGGCGGTGTTGCGATTGGTGGGTAGGTAGGTGGTAGGTTGGTTGGTTGGTTGGTCGGTTATCCCCTTCTTTATCGAAAGACAGAGAGAGATACGAGAAAATTAGAACCGCAATCACGATCGCACGTAGCCCCCGTCACAACCACTTCCTCCGCCTCTTCACTTGGAGCTAGTGTACTTCGTGACGGCTTTAGTGCCTTCACTGACCGCGTGCTTCGCCAACTCGCCGGGAAGCAACAATCTGACGGAGGTCTGGACCTCCCTCGAGGTGATAGTCGAACGTTTGTTGTAGTGCGCGAGACGGGAAGCTTCGGCGGCGATGCGTTCGAAGATGTCGTTCACGAAAGAGTTCATAATTGACATCGCCTTGCTTGAGATTCCGGTGTCGGGATGAACCTGCTTGAGCACCTTGTAGATGTAGATAGCGTAACTCTCCTTCCTCTTATGCTTCTTCTTCTTTTTATCAGACTTTGAAATATTCTTCTGGGCCTTGCCAGATTTCTTGGCTGCCTTACCGCTCGTCTTGGGAGGCATGTTTGCAACAACACTAGCGTAGTATAGTACAGTAGTAGTCGGTAGTATGTAACTGTTTGGAACAAAAACCGTCAGAATTTTTTTCTTGGTCAACTGTTCGGTACGTGAACTAGCGAGGGTCTTAAAGAGCGAAACGCGTATGCTCGAGTTATAAACAATGGAGGGGCGGAAGGCGGGGTGGGGGAGGGGATTGGCTTGCTTGTTGGTTAGATGTGTTCCTAGAGTAAGTATGTAGTTTTTGTGTTGTGTATGTTTGTTCATGTATTAGCATCTGTACCGCATAGAAATTCTTTTATACTTCCCGATAAAGATCCCGCCGGCGGTCACAGGTTTTATTTCATTGTTCATCGATTTATATATACATATATATGTATATATATGTATACATACATAAATGTTCCAGTTTTCAAAGTGAAATATATTGATGGTTTATTGCTTTTAAGTAGTACTACTATATACTATACACCGTGTGAAGTTTGTATTACTCCATT
>NW_027181669.1:0-7426 GCF_028537555.1 Battus philenor | reverse complement strand
ATGCGATAAATAGGTGAGGACGACGTATATCACACACATCATACACGGACACCGCTATGAAGGTGTCGTGTTCGATGGTTTTAAATACGGGTATAAAGTATAATAACCTAATATATAGATATACGTAGATACTAAAATCTAATATGAATAATAAGATAAAGTTAGGGAAAATGCGAGGATATTTCGCTCGCTTAAGACGAGCCGCGTGCGGCGCTTGGCTCGATTCCGCGCGGAAGGTGGACGGGGACGCAGTGTTTACGCGCGGGTGTATTCTAACGTTTCGCAACCGCAGGGCGGTCGTTCTCTATAAAGATACTTACGAGAGTACGATTATTGTTATATTTTTCGGTTCATAAATAATTTTCAAAGGTCGCACCGGCAGCTCGGCGGCTTCGGTCCGCGAGAGTCGAGAGAGGTTCGTGTTTTACGACCTTCGAAGTTTAATCGGTCGTTGTGCATAGAATAATGCATTACCGGGGTGACCTTCGATTCCTGTCCGTCCTCTGGATACTGACTCTCGATGGACCGCGCGAAACTTTATCGAGAGTTCGATTACGTGGAGATAATACAATTTTAAACGCGACTCTCCGCACGCTCCGAATACACCGAACAAAATAAACCCCGTTCACCGGTCGCCCGCGCGCTCGATTCGCACTAGAGTTAGTTTACCGAGTGAACGATCTCAAATATTTACCACGCGGACATCGTTAAGGAATACGCGTGCGAGGGAAGTGTTGAAAATTTAATTTAATTCGGAACGATCTAGTGAAAAGTTATAACCGATCGTACGAGAAAACGTCTCTCGGCACCGCGGCTCTCCTTAAGGTAATGATGCGGAGCATTTCTTGGTGGCGCCATCTCGACCTAATATAATACAACTACTTACGGCTGTACTCTAATACCACTCGCCTAGTGTTATATCGAGTTTGATACGTAATATATTTACAAAGTTGTATAAAAGAACTTGAGTTTTTTTTTTTTATATATAAAATATTCTCTAACACGACCGTACGCATTCACAAGAATTGATTGTGCAAGATGGCCGACACAGCTGTAGCATCCGACGCACCGGCACCCGCAACTCCTGCGAAGAAACCGAAGGCGAAGCCCACTCATCCGAGAACTTCCGAGATGGTCACCAGCGCGATCAAGGAACTGAAGGAGCGAAGCGGATCCTCCCTGCAGGCGATAAAGAAATACATCGCGGCACAATACGAAGTCGATGCCGAAAAACTAGCACCGTTCATCAGGAAGTATCTGAAGAGCGCCGTAGAGTCCGGTGCTCTGATTCAGACGAAAGGCAAAGGAGCGTCCGGCTCGTTCAAATTGGAATCCAAATCCGCGTCCGCCTCCAAGAAACCCGCGACGGGCAAGAGTGCTCGCGGCGGCGGTGCTGTCTCCGAGGACGCCGGCGGTAAGAGAGGAGGAGGCGATTCTTCTGCCGGATCGGCAGCAGCGAAAGCTAAGAAGAAGAGAGGCGCAGCTCCCGCTGCCGCCGCTAAAGGAGGAAAGAAGGCAGCCGCAGCAGCGTCTCCTTCCAAGGCGAAGCAATCCGCCGCAGCCGCCGCCGCCTCGACCGCCGAGGAGAAGAAAGCGGCCGCTGCAGCTAAAAAGAAACCCGCGGCCGCGAGGAAGTCTGCCGCCGCCGGTTCGCAGGGCGGAGCCGCTTCGAAGGCAAAGAACGCCGCCGCACCTAAAGCTAAGAAGAGCGCTAAACCGCCAACAAAGAAGCCCAAAGCACCAAAACCGAAGAAAGCCGCAGCACCGAAATCCAAAACGACCGCTGCGGCCTCCAAGAAGGCTTCCGCCGCTAAGAAGTAAAGAGAGGAGGACATAGACACGCGATAAGTCCGAAACCGCCCGAGCCGCCGCCGCCGCCGCCACCTAATTGCCATCGCTTCGTCGTCATTACATATCATTCCTATGCGCGCGCAATGCAGTGTTGGCGGTGGTGATGATGATACGGCACGCGGTTCGTTCGCGAATATGCGAGCGCGCCAGCGTACCAGTGGAGGACGGTCGGCGGAAGGATCTTTCGCGGGGAGCAGAGGATGAAAAGCTTAAGCGTTACTCGCGTGAGGCATAGCGCGCGCGTTAACGGTGATTACACAACGCAAGCACAAAAGACAAAGTGTGTGTGTGTCTCCGTTCGCCGCGTATGACATGCATGCGTCCGCTCTAGCGACCGCATCCCTAAAAAGCCCTTTTCAGGGCTAACAAATATGTCGATTTTCGATTGAAAGAGAGAAATACGTTTCTTTATCGATAGTGAACGTCAAAGTCTAACTTAAACTATAAGATGATGATATATATACAATGCTTCAAGTAGTAATTAATGATAATGTGTATTTATATAAAAAAAAAAAAAAAAAAAAAAAAAATTACACAAACATCAACAACTGAACACCGTAACCTAAATAACGTGGATCTTATGGTTTCAAGACAAACCCTATAACTGATTGGCATACAACATTACGTTATTATTGTTTTCATATTTAAATGAACAAAATAGGTTTACATCGTCGGTGAGTGCGGTAGCTGATGCACCCCGAATGAAAGGATAGAGAGTCAAACGGAACCTCGCATACTACAACAAAAACGCGCACACCTTTGACTGACGTTCGCTCGTTGTCTACCCCACTAACTGACGTACCGTACGAACCGTATAACATCGAATGACCGAAATTCAATTTTTTAGTGATCACTTCTGATCTTTGTTATTTTATATATATATACATATATATATAACTTACGCGACGTGTTATATTAATTTGTTAACACAACCACTACTACATACAAGATGTCAGGACGCGGAAAAGGAGGCAAAGTAAAGGGGAAGGCGAAGTCACGTTCCAACCGTGCAGGACTTCAATTCCCGGTCGGGCGTATACATAGGTTGCTGCGTAAGGGTAACTACGCGGAGAGAGTCGGTGCGGGCGCTCCGGTTTACCTCGCGGCCGTCATGGAGTATCTAGCCGCTGAAGTTCTCGAGTTGGCCGGTAACGCGGCCCGCGACAACAAGAAGACCAGAATAATTCCGAGGCATCTTCAGCTGGCCATCAGAAACGACGAGGAGTTGAACAAACTTCTATCCGGAGTGACCATCGCGCAGGGCGGTGTACTGCCTAATATTCAGGCCGTTCTTCTGCCCAAGAAGACAGAGAAGAAGGCTTAAATTTTCTTCTTCTTCATCATCATCATCATCATGATCGTCGTGGTCGTCATCATCCCAATAGACATACACATATCGATTCTCCGTCATCGCACGCGACGGACATGATGTGTGGAGAGAGATTAATTAATAATTAAAAGGCCCTTTTCAGGGCCGCAAATATTTTCTATACGTATTCAAATGTGTGTAATACAGTCTCTATTTTATATAAGAGAGCGTCAACTGTTTGCCCGTACGAGTCTTCTCGCCTGCCGAATACCGGTGTGTTTATATATATATATATATATATATATATATATATGATTTAAAAAAAATTGTATGAATGGAGTAATACAAACTTCACATGGTGTATAGTATATAGTAGTACCACTTAAAAGCAATAAACCATCAATATATTTCACTTTGAAAACTGGAACATTTATGTATGTATACATATATATACATATATATGTATATATATAAATCGATGAACAATGAAATAAAACCTGTGACCGCCGGCGGGATCTTTATCGGGAAGTATAAAAGAATTTCTATGCGGTACAGATGCTAATACATGAACAAACATACACAACACAAAAACTACATACTTACTCTAGGAACACATCTAACCAACAAGCAAGCCAATCCCCTCCCCCACCCCGCCTTCCGCCCCTCCATTGTTTATAACTCGAGCATACGCGTTTCGCTCTTTAAGACCCTCGCTAGTTCACGTACCGAACAGTTGACCAAGAAAAAAATTCTGACGGTTTTTGTTCCAAACGGTTACATACTACCGACTACTACTGTACTATACTACGCTAGTGTTGTTGCAAACATGCCTCCCAAGACGAGCGGTAAGGCAGCCAAGAAGTCTGGCAAGGCCCAGAAGAATATTTCAAAGTCTGATAAAAAGAAGAAGAAGCATAAGAGGAAGGAGAGTTACGCTATCTACATCTACAAGGTGCTCAAGCAGGTTCATCCCGACACCGGAATCTCAAGCAAGGCGATGTCAATTATGAACTCTTTCGTGAACGACATCTTCGAACGCATCGCCGCCGAAGCTTCCCGTCTCGCGCACTACAACAAACGTTCGACTATCACCTCGAGGGAGGTCCAGACCTCCGTCAGATTGTTGCTTCCCGGCGAGTTGGCGAAGCACGCGGTCAGTGAAGGCACTAAAGCCGTCACGAAGTACACTAGCTCCAAGTGAAGAGGCGGAGGAAGTGGTTGTGACGGGGGCTACGTGTGATCGTGATTGCGGTTCTAATTTTCTCGTATCTCTCTCTGTCTTTCGATAAAGAAGGGGATAACCGACCGACCAACCAACCTACCACCTACCTACCCACCAATCGCAACACCGCCGCCACACCGAACGCCGTAGCTTGCTGCGTGACATATATCCGTGAGATATAAATGTTTATTAATTTCAAAGGCCCTTTTCAGGGCCATAAAACGATTCTATTATCAATACTGATACAATGTTTCTATAATAAGAGTACTCTGACAGAATGAATATATATATAATATGGTTTCGAAAATCGGTGGGCAATGCTTATACCTGAACACGATTATAATTAAATAAAATAAATTACAAGGTTCGACAATTCATTCTTTCTATATATATGTGTATATATATATATATATATATATAAACACACACACATATATATATATATATATATATATATATATAAATAACTATTTCACTCGCAGATCGTGCTATTATCGTGATCGTATTTAATATATATATATTACAATAGTATATACTTTAAATAATTAGTAGGTGTGTGATTTTGATGAACGGGAAGGAGTTAGTTACGTTCTATCCCTGCATGTTTTATTATTAAAAGATTTTGCTTGCTTATTACGAAATTAAATCGACATAGTAATTAGACAACCGTCAGTAAGCTGTTGTTGGTGGAGGGGGGGGGGGGGGGGGCGAATCATGTCGAGAGACGGAGCCGAATGAAACAGATAGAGTCGAGTGACAGAGAAAGAGAGTACATAAATAGCCAACTCGTAAACCAGTATAAAAGGCGGTCACGAAAAATTCAGATACGCATTTCGGTTTCGGAACTCGTATCGATCGGTGTTGTCGACGCCACAAACGTAGTGCACTTTTTATTTTACCGAATAACGAAGTAAAGAATATAAAGCAGTCGTGATGGCGCGTACCAAGCAGACCGCTCGCAAGTCCACCGGCGGTAAGGCTCCGCGGAAACAGTTAGCCACGAAGGCGGCGCGTAAGAGCGCTCCGGCCACCGGCGGCGTTAAGAAACCTCATCGCTATAGGCCCGGAACTGTCGCCCTTCGTGAGATCCGTCGTTACCAGAAGAGCACGGAACTCCTCATTCGCAAATTGCCATTTCAACGTCTAGTGCGAGAAATCGCCCAGGACTTCAAGACCGATCTGCGCTTCCAGAGTTCCGCGGTTATGGCACTCCAGGAGGCGAGCGAAGCCTACCTGGTAGGTCTCTTCGAAGACACGAATCTTTGCGCGATTCACGCGAAGAGAGTCACCATTATGCCGAAAGACATACAGCTGGCTCGTAGAATTCGCGGTGAACGCGCATAAGAAGTAGTGTGTGTCGGTCGTCTTAATGATAACCATGTTTATTATTAAGACATAAAAATTCAATAAAAAGGCCCTTTTAAGGGCCGCACATATTTCCGAATAATAATAATAATGACCCCCGTTTCTATCGAATAATTGAGAACGTTAAAAACACACACACACACACACACACACACACACACACACACTACCAAAACAAACTAACGAACCAACTAAACCATACCATTCATTAACTAGATCACTACACCTACCAGCAGCACCTACCATTACTACTATTATAGTAACACGCACCCAATAACAATGATGATGGGTTAATCATCAACAAAACGATCGATTGACGTATTATTAATGTAAATGTCTATTGGAGCGACCGCAAGAGTGCATGGGTGGGTGGTAGTACGTTCGTTGAATGAGAAAATAATGGACTTTTGGACAATTTTAACCTCTGCAATAAGGAACACTTATTTTCATTTTAATTCTCGTATTATTTATTATAACACAGAATATATTATTTTAATTCGACCGAAAGGTTGCTCCTTCTCTTTTGTTTATTATTATATGAATTGTCATTTTAATTGATTGAATATGCTTCTGTTCTGATGGCAAAGCAGCGCGCAACGCTAAGCCCCCTTTCCCCTCTCCCCGCAATCCCCTCCACTTTCAACCGGTATAAATAGTATAAAGGGACCGTCGTTTTAAGCGGCGGCATCAGATCATATTTCTACACGAAGACGTTCGCACGTTGCGCAAAGAAGAATTTATTTTGACGACACGACGACGACACAATGACCGGCCGTGGCAAGGGAGGAAAAGGTCTGGGAAAGGGTGGTGCGAAGCGGCACAGGAAGGTTCTCCGTGATAACATCCAAGGTATCACCAAGCCCGCGATCCGTCGTCTCGCTCGCAGGGGTGGAGTGAAACGTATCTCCGGTCTAATTTACGAAGAGACCCGAGGGGTGCTGAAGGTGTTCCTCGAGAACGTGATCCGCGACGCCGTTACCTACACCGAACACGCGAAGAGGAAGACCGTCACCGCCATGGACGTCGTGTACGCACTTAAACGTCAGGGCCGTACCCTATACGGTTTCGGCGGTTAGATACCAACACCATCGCCATCAGCAATGTTATTATTATTATTATTAATATCATCATCATAAGCGACCACCGCGTCGTTTATTTAAAAGGCCCTTTTCAGGGCCGTATATCAATCAAAATCAATATATGAAGCACTCAGCCGAGTGAGAGAGAAAAAAAAGTTTCTTGGCGATAGATGAACGGTCATAACATTCTTATTTACTATGACTGCACACATACACACACACCACCACCACCACTATCATCATCATCATCACGAGCTCGTAAAGACAGACGCGTATGTTGTTTACGGTGGTTCGTTGGTTGGCCGATATCCGATACAATAAATTAGTTATTACCTTCCGCTGGCTTCATCTGAGACACACACCCAGTGGAGTTTTTCACATACAGTTTACAATAGTATATAAAGTAAAAATAAATGTACAACATCCGTTACTTTCGTTGAAAATCGCGTGAGTCTATTATGATGATATTAGACTAGATTATTTCTTCATATCGTCGGTCGGTCGGTTCTGCCCTTTTCGTATCTGTCGAATGCTTAGTTAGTTAATCAATCGGTTAGGTACTACTACTACTACTACTACTACTACTACTGACGACGATCG
>NW_027181668.1:0-7515 GCF_028537555.1 Battus philenor | reverse complement strand
AAAGCTTATCCCTTAAAATATTGAATATTTTTTAATAAAAATTTAATTAATAAAAATTATATAATAAAATATTTTAAATTAAATTTTTTTCTAAAAAAACTAGATATATTTAAAAACGATTAACATTTCATTTCTAATTAATTATTAAAAATAATTATTCAACATTAACTTTTATAATTAATTAACTCTTTTAAATTCGAGAATTTTTTTCATAAAAAATTTTATTAATAAACTCTGATACACAAGATACAATAAATTAAATTTACTTTTATTTTGATTAATTTTCAAATATTTAAAATTTATTTTACAATACTAATTCACTATAAAATTTTTAATTTTTTCTTTATAAATACTTTAACCCCCATTAAATATCTATATTTTAAAAATTTTTTTATTATTTTTTATTTATTAATTTTTCCCCCTCAAATTAATTATTAATATAATATCTTTTCAATGTAAATGAAATACTTTTTCAAGCTCTAATTTGTTCTTTCTAGAAACACTTTCCAGTACCTCTACTTTGTTACGACTTATTTCAATTTATAAATGAAAGCGACGGGCAATATGTACATATTTTAATTTAAAATCATTTTATTAAACTAAATAAAATTACATTTAAATCCACCTTCCAATATTTTTTAAAAAATATTATCCATTTAATTATTTCTTATTGTAATCCATTATATTCTTAATTATAATCTGCATCTTGATCTGAGTTAAATTTTTATTTAAATTTTAAAATATTATTTTTATAAAAAAATATTTTTTTAACAACGATATACAAAATTAAATAATTAAGTAAATTTATTCGTGGATTATCAATTAATAAACAGATTCCTCTAAATGAACTAAAATACCGCCAAATTATTTAAGTTTTTATAAATAATTATATACTATTTTAGCATTTTAAATTTAATTTTTAATAATAGGGTATCTAATCCTAGTTTTTGAAAAATTTAATAATTCATATTTTATAATGAAAATTTTAATTTATTAAAATTTCACTTAATAATTAATTATTTATTTTCTTTAAAATAATATTAATTATATACTGATAAAATTTAAATTATTTTTTGTATAACCGCAACTGCTGGCACAAAATTTGTTAATAATTTATTAAATAATACTAAATCTTAATTTCTTAAATTTTTAATTTTAATTACTACTATATTTTAATTTTAAAATTATTAAAATAATTAAAAATTAACACTAAAATTTATATGTAAAACAAATTTAAATTAAAATATTTAAACCATAAAAAATTTATTTATATATTTAATTTTGACATATAGATTTTTTTTTTTTTTTTTTTATATTAAAATATTTATTAGAAATTATTAAATTTTATTTATTATTCTTTCTCTTTTCTTCTATATTAATTAAATAATTAATTTTATAAAATAAACAATTTATATTAATTAAATAATATAAAATTAATATAATATTATTTATAAAATACAATTTTTTATTTATATTATTAATTATATTAATATATTTAAATATTTATTATAATATTTAATTTAATAATTAATTAAATATTTAATATATATATATATATATATATATATATATATTAAAAAAAAATTATAAATAAATTCAATTTATTTTTTTTTTAACAATTAATTTCCTTTTAAATTTAATTTATTTTTCTTACTTAATATAATTTATTAACCATTGCTCATTAATTTTTATAAATATAAAAATTAATAAATTAAAAATAAGCTAAATTTAAGCTTTTGGGTTCATACCTCAAATATAAAGGTAATTCCTTTTTTTTAAAAATAAAGTGCCTGAAAAAAAGGATTATTCTGATAGGATAAATAATGTAGAATTCTACCTTTATTATATTTTATAGAATCAAACTATATCTAATAATATCAAAAATTATTGTGCTTCTTACACTAAAATATAAATATTAATAATTGAATTTTTAGTTCTTTATAATCCCCCTATTATAAATTTTCCTAAATATTAATTCAAATAAAATATTTTTTTATTTTATTCTATTTTTTAGAACTTTAATTTCCATTTCTTCTAATTCTTGGCTTGGATGTTGAATTGGACTAGAAATTAATTTACTTAGATTTATCCCCCTTATTTCTAATTCTAAAAATCTTTTATCTTCTGAAGCAGCTTTAAAATATTTCCTTACTCAAGCAATTGCTTCTATTAATTTTTTATTTTCAATTTTAATTAAAATAATTATAATTAAAAGATTTGAAATTAATTATTTTTTATCTATTATAATTAATTCTTCTATATTAATAAAAATAGGATCAGCCCCTTTTCATTTTTGATTTCCCAATATTATTGAAGGATTATCATGATTTAATTGTTTTATTATTATAACTTGACAAAAAATTTCCCCCATAATTTTATTGTCTTATTATATAAATTATAACTTTTTAATTATAATTATAATTCTCAATGCTATTATTGGTGCTTTAGGAGGATTTAACCAAACATCTTTACGAAAACTTATATCTTTTTCATCAATTAATAATTTAGGATGAATATTAGCAGCTTTAATAATTAGAGAAAACTTATGAATATTTTATTTAATTTTTTATTCATTTTTAATTAGAATTATATGCTTTTTATTTAATTTTTTAAATGTTTACTTTATTAATCAATTATTTATTATTAACATAAATTCTTTAATTAAAATTTCTTTCCTGATTAATTTTTTATCATTAGGAGGATTACCACCATTTTTAGGTTTTTTCCCTAAATGAATTATTATTAATTTTTTATTAAATAATCAACTTTTTTTTATTACTTTTATTTTTATTATAATAAGTTTAATTTTATTATTTTATTATATTCGAATTGTTTATTCATCACTAATATTTAATTATCTAAAAATAAAATGATTTAAATTTTTTTCTAAAATTAACTCATTATTTATTATTAATTTACTAAGTATAATTTCTTTACTAGGAATAATCTTAAGAACTTTTTTTTTTATGTAAGGTTTTAAGTTATATAAACTAATAATCTTCAAAATTATAAAAAAAGAAATTCTTTAAGCCTTAGTAAAAAAAAAATTACTCCTTAAAATTTGCAATTTTACATCATTATTGACTATAAGACTTAATTAATAAAAGAGATTATTTCTCATAAATAAATTTACAATTTATCGCTTATATTTCAGCCATTTTATTAGCGAAAATGACTATATTCTACTAATCATAAAGATATTGGAACATTATATTTTATTTTTGGAATTTGAGCTGGAATTTTAGGCACTTCTTTAAGTTTATTAATTCGAACTGAATTAGGAAATCCTGGCTCTTTAATTGGAGATGATCAAATTTATAATACTATTGTTACAGCTCATGCTTTTATTATAATTTTTTTTATAGTTATACCAATCATAATCGGAGGATTTGGTAATTGATTAGTCCCTTTAATATTAGGAGCTCCTGATATAGCCTTTCCTCGAATAAATAATATAAGATTTTGACTTTTACCCCCTTCTTTAACTTTATTAATTTCTAGAAGAATTGTTGAAAATGGAGCAGGCACAGGATGAACAGTTTACCCCCCTCTTTCTTCTAATATTGCACATAGAGGCAGATCAGTTGATCTAGCTATTTTTTCCTTACACTTAGCAGGAATTTCTTCCATTCTAGGAGCAATTAATTTTATTACAACAATTATTAATATACGAGTTAATAACATATCTTTCGATCAAATACCTTTATTTGTATGAGCAGTAGGTATTACAGCTTTATTATTACTTCTATCTCTCCCTGTTTTAGCTGGAGCTATTACTATACTTCTCACAGATCGTAATCTTAATACTTCTTTCTTTGATCCTGCTGGGAGGAGATCCTATCTTATATCAACATTTATTTTGATTTTTTGGCCATCCTGAAGTTTATATTTTAATTTTACCTGGATTTGGAATAATTTCTCATATTATTTCTCAAGAAAGAGGTAAAAAAGAAACTTTTGGTTGTTTAGGAATAATTTATGCTATAATAGCAATTGGCCTTTTAGGATTTATTGTTTGAGCTCATCATATATTTACAGTAGGAATAGATATTGATACTCGAGCTTACTTTACCTCAGCCACAATAATTATTGCCGTACCTACGGGAATTAAAATTTTCAGTTGACTCGCCACTTTACATGGAACACAAATTAATTACAGTCCTTCTATTTTATGAAGTTTAGGATTTATTTTTCTTTTCACTGTTGGAGGATTAACTGGTGTAATTTTAGCAAATTCATCTATTGATGTTTCCCTTCATGATACTTATTATGTAGTAGCTCATTTTCATTATGTCTTATCTATAGGAGCTGTATTTGCAATTATAGGAGGATTTATTCACTGATATCCTTTATTTTCAGGTCTTTCCCTTAATCCTTTTCTTTTAAAAATTCAATTTTTTACAATATTTATTGGAGTAAATTTAACTTTTTTTCCTCAACATTTTTTAGGATTAGCAGGAATACCTCGTCGATATTCTGATTATCCTGACAGTTTCATTTCTTGAAATATCATTTCCTCTTTTGGCTCTTATATTTCTTTATTATCTATAATAATAATAATATTAATTATTTGAGAATCAATAATTAATAAACGAATAATTTTATTCTCCCTTAATATATCATCTTCTATTGAATGACTGCAAAATTTACCTCCAGCAGAACATTCTTATAATGAACTTCCTATTTTAAGAAATTTCTAATATGGCAGATTATATGTAATGGATTTAAACCCCATTTATAAAGGATTATCCTTTTTTTAGAAATGGCAACCTGATCTAACTTTAATCTCCAAAATGGAGCATCTCCCCTAATAGAACAAATTATTTTTTTTCATGATCATACTTTAGTTATTTTAATTATAATTACTATTTTAGTTAGATATTTAATGATTAACTTATTTTTTAATAATTATATTAATCGATTTTTACTAGAAGGTCAAATAATTGAACTAATTTGAACAATCATTCCAGCTATCACCCTAATTTTTGTAGCTTTACCTTCTCTTCGTCTTTTATATCTATTAGATGAACTTAATAATCCATTAATCACCTTAAAATCTATTGGCCATCAATGATATTGAAGCTATGAATACTCTGACTTTAATAATATTGAATTTGATTCTTATATAATTCAATATAATAATTCAGAAATAAAAAATTTCCGTTTATTAGATGTTGATAATCGTATTGTCTTACCTATAAATAATCAAATTCGTATTATAATTACAGCAACAGATGTAATTCATTCGTGAACTATCCCTTCTCTAGGAGTTAAAATTGATGCTAATCCTGGTCGACTCAATCAAGGAAATCTTTATATTAATCGCCCAGGAATTTTTTATGGTCAATGTTCTGAAATTTGTGGATCAAATCATAGATTTATACCTATTGTAATTGAAAGAATTTCTATTAAAAATTTTATTAATTGAATTAATAATTATTCTTCATTAGATGACTGAAAGCAAGTATTGGTCTCTTAAACCACTTAATAGTAAATTAGCAATTACTTCTAATGAAAGAATTAGTTAAATTTATAACATAAATATGTCAAATTTATATTATTACTAAAGTAATATTCTTTTATTCCTCAAATAATACCCATTAATTGAATTTTATCTTTTTTTTTTTTTATTTGTATCTTTATTTTATTTAATATTATAAATTATTATATTTTTTTAAATAAAAATAATTTTAATAATAATCAAAATAAAAATATTAAAAAAAATTTTAACTGAAAATGATAAGTAATTTATTTTCAATTTTTGATCCTTCAACTAATTTATTTAATCTACAATTAAATTGAATTAGAACCTTTATTGGTTTAATTATTATTCCATATTCATTTTGATTTATTCCCAATCGTAAATTTGTTTTTTGAAATTTAATTCTTAATAAATTACACAATGAATTTAAAACTTTATTAGGTCCTAATAGATTTAATGGATCAACTTTTATTTTTATTTCATTATTTTCTTTTATTTTATTTAATAATTTTTTAGGACTATTTCCTTATATTTTTACTAGAACAAGTCATTTAACAATTTCTCTCTCTATCTCCCTTTCATTATGATTAAGATTCATACTATATGGTTGAATTAATAATTACCAACATATATTTATTCACATAATTCCTCAAGGAACTCCTAGTATTCTTATACCTTTTATAGTATTAATTGAAACAATTAGTAATATTATTCGACCAGGAACATTAGCAGTTCGACTAACTGCTAATATAATTGCAGGTCATCTTCTTCTTACATTATTAAGAAATACTGGAATTAATATACCTTCCTATATATTAATTTTTCTAATTTTTATTCAAATTTTATTATTAATTCTTGAATCAGCAGTTGCAATTATTCAATCTTATGTAATTTCTATTCTTAGAACATTATATTCTAGTGAAACTAATTAATGACAAAACACAATAATCACCCTTACCACTTAGTAGATTTTAGTCCTTGACCTTTAACAGGATCCATTGGAGTAATAACTTTAGTTACAGGAATAATTAAATGATTTCACAATTTTAACATAAATTTAATAATTTTAGGCTACATAATTATTTTATTAACAATATATCAATGATGACGAGATATTTGTCGAGAAGGTACTTTCCAAGGTAAACATACTTTATTTGTATCAAAAGGTTTACGATGAGGAATAATTCTTTTTATTATCTCTGAAGTATTTTTCTTTATTTCATTTTTTTGAGCTTTTTTTCATAGTAGTCTTTCACCTAATATTGAAATTGGGGCAATATGACCTCCCTTTAGAATTATCCCATTTAACCCCTTTCAAATTCCATTATTAAATACAATTATTTTAATTACCTCAGGAATTACAGTCACCTGAGCTCACCATGCAATTATAGAAAATAATTTTTCTCAAATAACTCAAGGATTATTTATTACTATTATATTAGGAATTTATTTTTCTATTCTACAAGCATATGAATATTTTGAAGCTTCTTTTTCTATTGCAGATAGAATTTATGGTTCTACTTTTTTTGTAGCAACAGGATTTCATGGACTTCATGTAATTATTGGAACAATTTTCCTTTCTATTTGTCTTATCCGTCATTTAAATTTCCATTTTTCTAATAATCATCATTTTGGATTTGAAGCAGCAGCATGATATTGACATTTTGTTGATGTAGTATGATTATTCCTTTATATTTCAATTTATTGATGAGGAAACTAATTTATTTATATAATATATTTAGTATATTTGACTTCCAATCAAAAAGTTTAATTTAATTTAATATAAATAATTAATTTATTATTAACATTAACTATTATAATTATATTAATTTCTAATATTTTAATACTTTTATCCTTAATCTTATCAAAAAAATCATTTATAGATCGAGAAAAAAATTCTCCATTTGAATGTGGATTTGATCCCAAATCTTCTGCACGAATACCATTTTCTCTTCATTTTTTTTTAATTACTATAATTTTTTTAATTTTTGATATTGAAATTGCATTAATTTTCCCTTTAATTAATTGTTTTA
>NW_027181667.1:0-7964 GCF_028537555.1 Battus philenor | reverse complement strand
TTTTTTCATAAAAAATTTTATTAATAAACTCTGATACACAAGATACAATAAATTAAATTTACTTTTATTTTGATTAATTTTCAAATATTTAAAATTTATTTTACAATACTAATTCACTATAAAATTTTTAATTTTTTCTTTATAAATACTTTAACCCCCATTAAATATCTATATTTTAAAAATTTTTTTATTATTTTTTATTTATTAATTTTTCCCCCTCAAATTAATTATTAATATAATATCTTTTCAATGTAAATGAAATACTTTTTCAAGCTCTAATTTGTTCTTTCTAGAAACACTTTCCAGTACCTCTACTTTGTTACGACTTATTTCAATTTATAAATGAAAGCGACGGGCAATATGTACATATTTTAATTTAAAATCATTTTATTAAACTAAATAAAATTACATTTAAATCCACCTTCCAATATTTTTTAAAAAATATTATCCATTTAATTATTTCTTATTGTAATCCATTATATTCTTAATTATAATCTGCATCTTGATCTGAGTTAAATTTTTATTTAAATTTTAAAATATTATTTTTATAAAAAAATATTTTTTTAACAACGATATACAAAATTAAATAATTAAGTAAATTTATTCGTGGATTATCAATTAATAAACAGATTCCTCTAAATGAACTAAAATACCGCCAAATTATTTAAGTTTTTATAAATAATTATATACTATTTTAGCATTTTAAATTTAATTTTTAATAATAGGGTATCTAATCCTAGTTTTTGAAAAAATTTAATAATTCATATTTTATAATGAAAATTTTAATTTATTAAAATTTCACTTAATAATTAATTATTTATTTTCTTTAAAATAATATTAATTATATACTGATAAAATTTAAATTATTTTTTGTATAACCGCAACTGCTGGCACAAAATTTGTTAATAATTTATTAAATAATACTAAATCTTAATTTCTTAAATTTTTAATTTTAATTACTACTATATTTTAATTTTAAAATTATTAAAATAATTAAAAATTAACACTAAAATTTATATGTAAAACAAATTTAAATTAAAATATTTAAACCATAAAAAATTTATTTATATATTTAATTTTGACATATAGATTTTTTTTTTTTTTTTTTTTATATTAAAATATTTATTAGAAATTATTAAATTTTATTTATTATTCTTTCTCTTTTCTTCTATATTAATTAAATAATTAATTTTATAAAATAAACAATTTATATTAATTAAATAATATAAAATTAATATAATATTATTTATAAAATACAATTTTTTATTTATATTATTAATTATATTAATATATTTAAATATTTATTATAATATTTAATTTAATAATTAATTAAATATTTAATATATATATATATATATATATATATATATATATTAAAAAAAATTATAAATAAATTCAATTTATTTTTTTTTTAACAATTAATTTCCTTTTAAATTTAATTTATTTTTCTTACTTAATATAATTTATTAACCATTGCTCATTAATTTTTTATAAATATAAAAATTAATAAATTAAAAATAAGCTAAATTTAAGCTTTTGGGTTCATACCTCAAATATAAAGGTAATTCCTTTTTTTTAAAAATAAAGTGCCTGAAAAAAAGGATTATTCTGATAGGATAAATAATGTAGAATTCTACCTTGTATTATATTTTATAGAATCAAACTATATCTAATAATATCAAAAATTATTGTGCTTCTTACACTAAAATATAAATATTAATAATTGAATTTTTAGTTCTTTATAATCCCCCTATTATAAATTTTCCTAAATATTAATTCAAATAAAATATTTTTTTATTTTATTCTATTTTTTAGAACTTTAATTTCCATTTCTTCTAATTCTTGGCTTGGATGTTGAATTGGACTAGAAATTAATTTACTTAGATTTATCCCCCTTATTTCTAATTCTAAAAATCTTTTATCTTCTGAAGCAGCTTTAAAATATTTCCTTACTCAAGCAATTGCTTCTATTAATTTTTTATTTTCAATTTTAATTAAAATAATTATAATTAAAAGATTTGAAATTAATTATTTTTTATCTATTATAATTAATTCTTCTATATTAATAAAAATAGGATCAGCCCCTTTTCATTTTTGATTTCCCAATATTATTGAAGGATTATCATGATTTAATTGTTTTATTATTATAACTTGACAAAAAATTTCCCCCATAATTTTATTGTCTTATTATATAAATTATAACTTTTTAATTATAATTATAATTCTCAATGCTATTATTGGTGCTTTAGGAGGATTTAACCAAACATCTTTACGAAAACTTATATCTTTTTCATCAATTAATAATTTAGGATGAATATTAGCAGCTTTAATAATTAGAGAAAACTTATGAATATTTTATTTAATTTTTTATTCATTTTTAATTAGAATTATATGCTTTTTATTTAATTTTTTAAATGTTTACTTTATTAATCAATTATTTATTATTAACATAAATTCTTTAATTAAAATTTCTTTCCTGATTAATTTTTTATCATTAGGAGGATTACCACCATTTTTAGGTTTTTTCCCTAAATGAATTATTATTAATTTTTTATTAAATAATCAACTTTTTTTTATTACTTTTATTTTTATTATAATAAGTTTAATTTTATTATTTTATTATATTCGAATTGTTTATTCATCACTAATATTTAATTATCTAAAAATAAAATGATTTAAATTTTTTTCTAAAATTAACTCATTATTTATTATTAATTTACTAAGTATAATTTCTTTACTAGGAATAATCTTAAGAACTTTTTTTTTTATGTAAGGTTTTAAGTTATATAAACTAATAATCTTCAAAATTATAAAAAAAGAAATTCTTTAAGCCTTAGTAAAAAAAAAATTACTCCTTAAAATTTGCAATTTTACATCATTATTGACTATAAGACTTAATTAATAAAAGAGATTATTTCTCATAAATAAATTTACAATTTATCGCTTATATTTCAGCCATTTTATTAGCGAAAATGACTATATTCTACTAATCATAAAGATATTGGAACATTATATTTTATTTTTGGAATTTGAGCTGGAATTTTAGGCACTTCTTTAAGTTTATTAATTCGAACTGAATTAGGAAATCCTGGCTCTTTAATTGGAGATGATCAAATTTATAATACTATTGTTACAGCTCATGCTTTTATTATAATTTTTTTTATAGTTATACCAATCATAATCGGAGGATTTGGTAATTGATTAGTCCCTTTAATATTAGGAGCTCCTGATATAGCCTTTCCTCGAATAAATAATATAAGATTTTGACTTTTACCCCCTTCTTTAACTTTATTAATTTCTAGAAGAATTGTTGAAAATGGAGCAGGCACAGGATGAACAGTTTACCCCCCTCTTTCTTCTAATATTGCACATAGAGGCAGATCAGTTGATCTAGCTATTTTTTCCTTACACTTAGCAGGAATTTCTTCCATTCTAGGAGCAATTAATTTTATTACAACAATTATTAATATACGAGTTAATAACATATCTTTCGATCAAATACCTTTATTTGTCATGAGCAGTAGGTATTACAGCTTTATTATTACTTCTATCTCTCCCTGTTTTAGCTGGAGCTATTACTATACTTCTCACAGATCGTAATCTTAATACTTCTTTCTTTGATCCTGCTGGAGGAGGAGATCCTATCTTATATCAACATTTATTTTGATTTTTTGGCCATCCTGAAGTTTATATTTTAATTTTACCTGGATTTGGAATAATTTCTCATATTATTTCTCAAGAAAGAGGTAAAAAAGAAACTTTTGGTTGTTTAGGAATAATTTATGCTATAATAGCAATTGGCCTTTTAGGATTTATTGTTTGAGCTCATCATATATTTACAGTAGGAATAGATATTGATACTCGAGCTTACTTTACCTCAGCCACAATAATTATTGCCGTACCTACGGGAATTAAAATTTTCAGTTGACTCGCCACTTTACATGGAACACAAATTAATTACAGTCCTTCTATTTTATGAAGTTTAGGATTTATTTTTCTTTTCACTGTTGGAGGATTAACTGGTGTAATTTTAGCAAATTCATCTATTGATGTTTCCCTTCATGATACTTATTATGTAGTAGCTCATTTTCATTATGTCTTATCTATAGGAGCTGTATTTGCAATTATAGGAGGATTTATTCACTGATATCCTTTATTTTCAGGTCTTTCCCTTAATCCTTTTCTTTTAAAAATTCAATTTTTTACAATATTTATTGGAGTAAATTTAACTTTTTTTCCTCAACATTTTTTAGGATTAGCAGGAATACCTCGTCGATATTCTGATTATCCTGACAGTTTCATTTCTTGAAATATCATTTCCTCTTTTGGCTCTTATATTTCTTTATTATCTATAATAATAATAATATTAATTATTTGAGAATCAATAATTAATAAACGAATAATTTTATTCTCCCTTAATATATCATCTTCTATTGAATGACTGCAAAATTTACCTCCAGCAGAACATTCTTATAATGAACTTCCTATTTTAAGAAATTTCTAATATGGCAGATTATATGTAATGGATTTAAACCCCATTTATAAAGGATTATCCTTTTTTTAGAAATGGCAACCTGATCTAACTTTAATCTCCAAAATGGAGCATCTCCCCTAATAGAACAAATTATTTTTTTTCATGATCATACTTTAGTTATTTTAATTATAATTACTATTTTAGTTAGATATTTAATGATTAACTTATTTTTTAATAATTATATTAATCGATTTTTACTAGAAGGTCAAATAATTGAACTAATTTGAACAATCATTCCAGCTATCACCCTAATTTTTGTAGCTTTACCTTCTCTTCGTCTTTTATATCTATTAGATGAACTTAATAATCCATTAATCACCTTAAAATCTATTGGCCATCAATGATATTGAAGCTATGAATACTCTGACTTTAATAATATTGAATTTGATTCTTATATAATTCAATATAATAATTCAGAAATAAAAAATTTCCGTTTATTAGATGTTGATAATCGTATTGTCTTACCTATAAATAATCAAATTCGTATTATAATTACAGCAACAGATGTAATTCATTCGTGAACTATCCCTTCTCTAGGAGTTAAAATTGATGCTAATCCTGGTCGACTCAATCAAGGAAATCTTTATATTAATCGCCCAGGAATTTTTTATGGTCAATGTTCTGAAATTTGTGGATCAAATCATAGATTTATACCTATTGTAATTGAAAGAATTTCTATTAAAAATTTTATTAATTGAATTAATAATTATTCTTCATTAGATGACTGAAAGCAAGTATTGGTCTCTTAAACCACTTAATAGTAAATTAGCAATTACTTCTAATGAAAGAATTAGTTAAATTTATAACATAAATATGTCAAATTTATATTATTACTAAAGTAATATTCTTTTATTCCTCAAATAATACCCATTAATTGAATTTTATCTTTTTTTTTTTTTATTTGTATCTTTATTTTATTTAATATTATAAATTATTATATTTTTTTAAATAAAAATAATTTTAATAATAATCAAAATAAAAATATTAAAAAAAATTTTAACTGAAAATGATAAGTAATTTATTTTCAATTTTTGATCCTTCAACTAATTTATTTAATCTACAATTAAATTGAATTAGAACCTTTATTGGTTTAATTATTATTCCATATTCATTTTGATTTATTCCCAATCGTAAATTTGTTTTTTGAAATTTAATTCTTAATAAATTACACAATGAATTTAAAACTTTATTAGGTCCTAATAGATTTAATGGATCAACTTTTATTTTTATTTCATTATTTTCTTTTATTTTATTTAATAATTTTTTAGGACTATTTCCTTATATTTTTACTAGAACAAGTCATTTAACAATTTCTCTCTCTATCTCCCTTTCATTATGATTAAGATTCATACTATATGGTTGAATTAATAATTACCAACATATATTTATTCACATAATTCCTCAAGGAACTCCTAGTATTCTTATACCTTTTATAGTATTAATTGAAACAATTAGTAATATTATTCGACCAGGAACATTAGCAGTTCGACTAACTGCTAATATAATTGCAGGTCATCTTCTTCTTACATTATTAAGAAATACTGGAATTAATATACCTTCCTATATATTAATTTTTCTAATTTTTATTCAAATTTTATTATTAATTCTTGAATCAGCAGTTGCAATTATTCAATCTTATGTAATTTCTATTCTTAGAACATTATATTCTAGTGAAACTAATTAATGACAATACACAATAATCACCCTTACCACTTAGTAGATTTTAGTCCTTGACCTTTAACAGGATCCATTGGAGTAATAACTTTAGTTACAGGAATAATTAAATGATTTCACAATTTTAACATAAATTTAATAATTTTAGGCTACATAATTATTTTATTAACAATATATCAATGATGACGAGATATTTGTCGAGAAGGTACTTTCCAAGGTAAACATACTTTATTTGTATCAAAAGGTTTACGATGAGGAATAATTCTTTTTATTATCTCTGAAGTATTTTTCTTTATTTCATTTTTTTGAGCTTTTTTTCATAGTAGTCTTTCACCTAATATTGAAATTGGGGCAATATGACCTCCCTTTAGAATTATCCCATTTAACCCCTTTCAAATTCCATTATTAAATACAATTATTTTAATTACCTCAGGAATTACAGTCACCTGAGCTCACCATGCAATTATAGAAAATAATTTTTCTCAAATAACTCAAGGATTATTTATTACTATTATATTAGGAATTTATTTTTCTATTCTACAAGCATATGAATATTTTGAAGCTTCTTTTTTCTATTGCAGATAGAATTTATGGTTCTACTTTTTTTGTAGCAACAGGATTTCATGGACTTCATGTAATTATTGGAACAATTTTCCTTTCTATTTGTCTTATCCGTCATTTAAATTTCCATTTTTCTAATAATCATCATTTTGGATTTGAAGCAGCAGCATGATATTGACATTTTGTTGATGTAGTATGATTATTCCTTTATATTTCAATTTATTGATGAGGAAACTAATTTATTTATATAATATATTTAGTATATTTGACTTCCAATCAAAAAGTTTAATTTAATTTAATATAAATAATTAATTTATTATTAACATTAACTATTATAATTATATTAATTTCTAATATTTTAATACTTTTATCCTTAATCTTATCAAAAAAATCATTTATAGATCGAGAAAAAAATTCTCCATTTGAATGTGGATTTGATCCCAAATCTTCTGCACGAATACCATTTTCTCTTCATTTTTTTTTAATTACTATAATTTTTTTAATTTTTGATATTGAAATTGCATTAATTTTCCCTTTAATTAATTGTTTTAACTTAGTAAATTTTTCTACAATAATAAAAATTAGATTTTTTTTTTTAATTATATTATTAATTGGACTTTATCATGAATGAAATCAAAATATACTTAATTGAACAAATTAGGATTATAGTTTATAAAAAACATTTGATTTGCATTCAAAAAATATTAATTTTTAATTTATCTTAAATAAGAAGCAAATATTGCATTTAATTTCGACTTAAAAGAAAGAGTTAATAACTCCTTATTTAAATAATTAATTGAAACCAAAATAGAGGTATATCACTGTTAATGATATTATTGAATAAAAAATTCCAATTAAATTATGAAATATAAAAATTAAGCTACTAACTTAAATTATAGTGGTTAATAACCATTAATATTTCTATTTATATAGTTTATTATTAAAACATTACATTTTCATTGTAAAAATAAAAAAAAATTTTTTATAATATTTAAAGATTTAATAATCTCCCTAATATCTTCAATATTATGCTCTTTTTATAAGCTATTTAAATTAATTAAATTAAAAATATTAAATATATAATTAATATTCATAAAATAAAACTAAATAAATAAATTTTAAAATTATTTATTTGATAAAAATTATAGTAAACAGAATAATTTTTAATAATATCAAATATACCTTGACCTCTATA
>NW_027181666.1:0-8580 GCF_028537555.1 Battus philenor | reverse complement strand
GATTTAATTTAGGAATTTTATTTTTTTTATGTTGTACTAGTTTAGGAGTTTATACTGTTATGGTTGCTGGATGATCTTCTAATTCTAATTATGCTTTATTGGGAGGTTTACGAGCAGTTGCTCAAACTATTTCTTATGAAGTTAGATTAGCTTTAATTATATTATCAAGAATTATTTTAATTATAGATTTTAATTTAATATTATTTTTTTTTTACCAAGAAATAATTTGATTTTTATTTTTAATAATTCCTTTAAGATTATGTTGAATATCGTCAAGATTAGCTGAAACTAATCGAACTCCTTTTGATTTTGCTGAAGGGGAAAGAGAATTAGTATCAGGGTTTAATATTGAGTATAGAAGAGGGGGATTTGCTTTAATTTTTTTAGCAGAATATTCTAGAATTTTATTCATAAGATTATTATTTATTTTAATATATATAGGAGGTTATAGGCTTAGATTAATTTTTTATTTAAAATTAGTTTTTATTTCTTTTTTATTTATTTGAGTGCGGGGAACTTTACCTCGATATCGTTATGATAAATTAATATATTTATCTTGAAAAGGGTATTTACCTATTTCATTAAATTTTTTATTATTTTTTATTGGGGTAAAAATTTTTTTAAATTAAATAATATTTTTAGTATAAATTAATAGAATAAGTATTCTTTCTTAAGTTTTCAAAACAAATGCTTATACAAGCTCATTAATTTAAGTATTAATTAAAAATTAAGTTATCTCAAAATTTATTAATAATAGGATTAATAATAAAATAAGAAAAGTATATAATAGTTAATAATTGGCCAGTAATAATGTAAGGGTCTTCAACTGGTCGTGCTCCAATTCAAGTTAATAAAAAAATAGTAATAATTATAATTCAGAAAATAATTTGGTTAATAGGATAGAATTGAATTCCTTGTATTTTTTTATTAAATGTAAATGGTAAGATAATTAAAATTAAGATAGATATAACTAAAGCAATTACTCCTCCTAATTTATTAGGAATAGATCGTAAAATTGCATAAGCGAATAAGAAATATCATTCAGGTTGAATATGGATAGGAGTTACTAATGGATTAGCAGGAATAAAATTATCTGGATCTCCCAATAAATAAGGATTAGTTAAAGTTAAAAGAGTTAATAATAAAATTAAAATAATGAATCCAATTAAATCCTTAAATGTAAAAAATGGGTGAAAAGGAATTTTATCTAAATTACTATTAATTCCTAATGGATTATTAGATCCTGTTTGATGTAAGAATAAAAGGTGAATTATTGTTAATATAAGAATAATAAAAGGAAATAAAAAATGGAAAGAATAAAATCGAGTTAGAGTAGCATTATCTACAGCAAATCCTCCTCAAATTCAATTTACTAATATAGTTCCTAAATAAGGAATAGCTGAAAGAAGATTTGTAATAACAGTAGCTCCTCAAAAAGATATTTGTCCTCATGGTAAAACATATCCTATAAATGCAGTTGCCATTAGAACAAATAAAATAATAACTCCAATTATTCAAGTAAATTTTAAATTGAAAGATTCATAATAAATTCCTCGTCCAATATGTAAATAAATACAAATAAAAAAAAAAGAAGCTCCATTGGCATGTAATGTTCGAATTAATCAACCATAATTTACATTTCGACAAATATAATTAACACTATAAAATGCTATTTCAATATTTGCTGTATAATATATAGTTAAAAATAAACCTGTTAAAATTTGAATAATAAGACATAAAGCTAAAAGAGATCCAAAATTTCATCAAATGGAAATATTAGAAGGAGAAGGAAGATCAATTAATGAACTGTTAATAATTTTAAGTAAAGGATGGGTTTTTCGTAAGGTTGAAAATTTATTTATCATTAGAAATTAGATGAACGAAGTGGGCCGAAAAAAATATTTGTAATTTTTACTACTGCTACGAGTGCAATAAATAAATAAATAATTATTATTGTTATTAAAAAATATGTTTGATTATTATATAATTTAGATAAATTAATTTTATTTTCATTATTAAAAAAAATATAAGGATTAAGAATATCATTTATTTCATAATTGAAGAAGAAATTAAGTCAATTTATATTATATATATATATTATTGAAATAAAGAAAATAATAATAGAAAAAAATAGAAAAATATTTTTTAAATAAATATTAATATTAAATATTTCATTGGAGGCAATTCTAGAAACATAAATAAATAAAACTAATAATCCTCCTAAAAATACTAGGAATAAAATATAGGAAAATCAATAAGTATTTAATAATATGCCAGATAGTATACAAGTAAGTAAAGTTTGAATAAGAATTATTAATCCTATTGATAAAGGATGATTTAAAAATAATATAATAAAAGAAAATAATATAATTATTAATGAAATAAAAATTTTAATGATATCAAAGAATATTTTAATAAAAATAATAATTTTGGAGATTATAGATAAAGAAATTCTTTTTCTTTGAAGTTTTTAAAGAAAAAGACTTATTTTTGATTTACAAGACCAATGTTTTATTTAAACTATAAAAACTACTAATGATAATAAATATGATAATAGTTATTTTAATTATATTTATTTTTGGGAATATAATTTTTGCCTCTAAACATAAACATTTATTAATTGTTTTTATTAAGTTTAGAATTTATTGTTTTAAGAATTTTTTTTTTTTTTG
Source organism: Battus philenor (assembly GCF_028537555.1). Taxonomy (NCBI): domain Eukaryota; kingdom Metazoa; phylum Arthropoda; class Insecta; order Lepidoptera; family Papilionidae; genus Battus; species Battus philenor. The sequence goes on along the minus strand of NW_027181666.1, from coordinate 5,908 downwards.
TTATTACTTTTAATAATATAGAAAATGATACTTATATAATAATAGTTTTTTTATTATTTTCAGTATGTGAAGGAGCTTTAGGTTTATCAATTTTAGTTTCTATAATTCGTACTCATGGTAATGATTATTTTCAAAGATTTAATTTATTATAAAATGATAAAATTTTTATTTATAATAATTTTTATAATTCCTTTATGTTTTTTAAAAAATATATTTTGAATGGTTCAAATAATAATAATAGTGATTATATTTTTATTTATAAATTTAAGTATTAATATTTATAATTTTAGAAATTTAAGATATATAATAGGTTGTGATTTAATTTCATATGGGTTAATTTTATTAAGAATTTGAATTTGCTTATTGATAATTATAGCAAGAGAAAATTTGAATAAAATAAAATTTTACTCAAATTTTTTTTTATTTAATGTTTTAATTTTATTAATTATATTATATTTAATTTTTAGTGTAATAAATTTATTTTTATTTTATTTATTTTTCGAAAGAAGATTAATTCCTACTTTATTATTAATTATTGGATGGGGTTATCAACCTGAACGAATTCAGGCAGGAGCTTATTTATTATTTTATACTTTATTTGTTTCTTTACCTATATTAATAGGAATTTTTTTTATTTTTCATAACTTAAATTATATAATTATATATTTTTATAAATTTTTTAGAATAGATTATTTTTTATATATATTTATCAATAATTTTGGCTTTTTTAGTAAAGATACCTATATATTTTGTTCATTTATGACTTCCTAAGGCTCATGTAGAGGCTCCGGTTTCAGGTTCAATAATTTTAGCTGGAATTATGTTAAAATTAGGAGGTTATGGACTTTTACGAATTATAATTCTTTTTCAAAAAATTGGAATAAAATTTAATTTTATTTGAGTAGTTATTAGATTATTAGGTGGTTTATTTATTAGATTAAATTGTTTTTGTCAAGTTGATATGAAATCTTTAATTGCTTATTCGTCAGTAGCCCATATAAGATTAGTGATTTGTGGTATTATAACTATAAATTACTGAGGTTATGTAGGTTCTTATATTATAATAATTGGTCATGGTTTATGTTCTTCAGGAATATTTTGTTTAGCTAATATTAATTATGAACGTTTACAAAGACGAAGATTATATATTAATAAGGGGATAATAAATTTTATACCTTCGATAAGATTGTGGTGATTTTTATTAATATCCTCAAATATAGCAGCTCCACCTTCAATAAATTTAATGGGAGAGATTAGATTAATTAATAGAGTAGTAGGATGATCTTGATTATCAATAATTACTTTGATTATGATTTCTTTTTTTAGAGCTGGTTATAGATTATATTTATATTCTTATACACAACATGGAAAATATAATTTAGGAATTTATAGATTTTATACAGGGGTATCACGGGAATATTTAATATTAATATTACATTGATTACCTCTTAATGTTTTAGTTTTAAAAATTGATTATTTTTTTATTTGATTTTATTTAAATAATTTAAATATAAAATATTGATTTGTGGAGTCAAAAATATGAAATTTCATTTTAAATCATTAAAAGATATTCTATTTGTTTTATTAGATTTTTTTTTTTATTTTTTTTTAGAATAATAAGTTTTTTTTTTATAATATATTTTATTATGGAGAATTTAACTTTATTTTTAGAGTGGGAAATTATTTCTTTTAGGTCTATAAGAGTAGTAATGTCTATTTTATTGGATTGAATATCTTTATTATTTTTAATATTTGTTTTAATAATTTCTTCTTCTGTAATTTATTATAGAGGAAGATATATACATTCAGAGTTAAATTTAAATCGATTTATTATTTTAGTTTTATTATTTGTATTATCGATAGTTTTATTGATTATTAGACCTAATATAATTAGAATTTTTTTAGGATGAGATGGGTTAGGTTTAGTTTCATATTGTTTGGTAATTTATTATCAAAATATTAAGTCTTATAATGCAGGAATATTAACTGCTTTATCTAATCGTATTGGAGATGTAATAATTTTAATGGTTATTGCTTGAATAATAAATTATGGTAGATGAAATTATATTTTTTATTTAAATTTTATAAATAATGATTTTATAATAAAATTTATTAGATTTTTATTAATTATTGCAGCTATAACAAAGAGAGCTCAGATTCCTTTTAGATCTTGATTACCTGCAGCAATAGCAGCTCCTACTCCAGTATCGGCTTTAGTTCATTCTTCTACTTTAGTTACTGCTGGCGTTTATTTATTAATTCGATTTAATATGATGTTAGTTGATATAATTTTTTTAAAGTTTTTATTAGTTTTATCAGGGTTAACTATATTTATGGCTGGTATTTCTGCTAATTATGAATTTGATTTAAAAAAAATTATTGCTTTATCTACTTTAAGACAATTAGGATTAATAATAAGAATTTTAAGAATAGGATTAGCTGATTTAGCTTTTTTTCATTTATTAACTCATGCTATGTTTAAGGCTTTATTGTTTATATGTGCGGGTGTTATTATTCATATAATAAATGATATTCAAGATATTCGTTATATAGGAGGAATTAGATTTTATATTCCTTTAACTTCATTATGTTTAAATATTTCTAATTTAGCTTTATGCGGTATTCCTTTTTTAGCTGGATTTTATTCAAAGGATTTAATTTTAGAAATAGTTAGTATAAGAAATTTAAATATATTAATTTTTTTTTTATATTATTTTTCTACTGGTTTAACTATATTTTATACTATTCGTTTATTATTTTATTTAATAATTAATGATTATAATTTATTAGTAGTTTATAATTTATATGATGAGGATTATATAATATTAAAGAGAATATTTATATTATTAGGAATAAGATTAGTAGTAGGAAGAATATTAAGTTGATTAATTTTTAATTATCCTTATATAATTTATTTACCTTTTAATATAAAAATAATAGTAATTTATGTAAGAATATTAGGATTATTAATAGGATATTTAATTAGAAATATAAAAATTTATTCTGTGAATAAATTTTTAATAACTTATAGTTTAAGAAATTTTTTATGTTTAATATGATTTATACCTAATTTATCTACTTATGGTTTAAATTATTATTTTTTAAAATTAGGTCAAAATATTATAAAAAATATTGATATGGGATGAAGAGAAATTTATAGAGGTCAAGGTATATTTGATATTATTAAAAATTATTCTGTTTACTATAATTTTTATCAAATAAATAATTTTAAAATTTATTTATTTAGTTTTATTTTATGAATATTAATTATATATTTAATATTTTTAATTTAATTAATTTAAATAGCTTATAAAAAGAGCATAATATTGAAGATATTAGGGAGATTATTAAATCTTTAAATATTTATAAAAAATTTTTTTTTATTTTTACAATGAAAATGTAATGTTTTAATAATAAACTATATAAATAGAAATATTAATGGTTATTAACCACTATAATTTAAGTTAGTAGCTTAATTTTTATATTTCATAATTTAATTGGAATTTTTTATTCAATAATATCATTAACAGTGATATACCTCTATTTTGGTTTCAATTAATTATTTAAATAAGGAGTTATTAACTCTTTCTTTTAAGTCGAAATTAAATGCAATATTTGCTTCTTATTTAAGATAAATTAAAAATTAATATTTTTTGAATGCAAATCAAATGTTTTTTATAAACTATAATCCTAATTTGTTCAATTAAGTATATTTTGATTTCATTCATGATAAAGTCCAATTAATAATATAATTAAAAAAAAAAATCTAATTTTTATTATTGTAGAAAAATTTACTAAGTTAAAACAATTAATTAAAGGGAAAATTAATGCAATTTCAATATCAAAAATTAAAAAAATTATAGTAATTAAAAAAAAATGAAGAGAAAATGGTATTCGTGCAGAAGATTTGGGATCAAATCCACATTCAAATGGAGAATTTTTTTCTCGATCTATAAATGATTTTTTTGATAAGATTAAGGATAAAAGTATTAAAATATTAGAAATTAATATAATTATAATAGTTAATGTTAATAATAAATTAATTATTTATATTAAATTAAATTAAACTTTTTGATTGGAAGTCAAATATACTAAATATATTATATAAATAAATTAGTTTCCTCATCAATAAATTGAAATATAAAGGAATAATCATACTACATCAACAAAATGTCAATATCATGCTGCTGCTTCAAATCCAAAATGATGATTATTAGAAAAATGGAAATTTAAATGACGGATAAGACAAATAGAAAGGAAAATTGTTCCAATAATTACATGAAGTCCATGAAATCCTGTTGCTACAAAAAAAGTAGAACCATAAATTCTATCTGCAATAGAAAAAGAAGCTTCAAAATATTCATATGCTTGTAGAATAGAAAAATAAATTCCTAATATAATAGTAATAAATAATCCTTGAGTTATTTGAGAAAAATTATTTTCTATAATTGCATGGTGAGCTCAGGTGACTGTAATTCCTGAGGTAATTAAAATAATTGTATTTAATAATGGAATTTGAAAGGGGTTAAATGGGATAATTCTAAAGGGAGGTCATATTGCCCCAATTTCAATATTAGGTGAAAGACTACTATGAAAAAAAGCTCAAAAAAATGAAATAAAGAAAAATACTTCAGAGATAATAAAAAGAATTATTCCTCATCGTAAACCTTTTGATACAAATAAAGTATGTTTACCTTGGAAAGTACCTTCTCGACAAATATCTCGTCATCATTGATATATTGTTAATAAAATAATTATGTAGCCTAAAATTATTAAATTTATGTTAAAATTGTGAAATCATTTAATTATTCCTGTAACTAAAGTTATTACTCCAATGGATCCTGTTAAAGGTCAAGGACTAAAATCTACTAAGTGGTAAGGGTGATTATTGTGTATTGTCATTAATTAGTTTCACTAGAATATAATGTTCTAAGAATAGAAATTACATAAGATTGAATAATTGCAACTGCTGATTCAAGAATTAATAATAAAATTTGAATAAAAATTAGAAAAATTAATATATAGGAAGGTATATTAATTCCAGTATTTCTTAATAATGTAAGAAGAAGATGACCTGCAATTATATTAGCAGTTAGTCGAACTGCTAATGTTCCTGGTCGAATAATATTACTAATTGTTTCAATTAATACTATAAAAGGTATAAGAATACTAGGAGTTCCTTGAGGAATTATGTGAATAAATATATGTTGGTAATTATTAATTCAACCATATAGTATGAATCTTAATCATAATGAAAGGGAGATAGAGAGAGAAATTGTTAAATGACTTGTTCTAGTAAAAATATAAGGAAATAGTCCTAAAAAATTATTAAATAAAATAAAAGAAAATAATGAAATAAAAATAAAAGTTGATCCATTAAATCTATTAGGACCTAATAAAGTTTTAAATTCATTGTGTAATTTATTAAGAATTAAATTTCAAAAAACAAATTTACGATTGGGAATAAATCAAAATGAATATGGAATAATAATTAAACCAATAAAGGTTCTAATTCAATTTAATTGTAGATTAAATAAATTAGTTGAAGGATCAAAAATTGAAAATAAATTACTTATCATTTTCAGTTAAAATTTTTTTTAATATTTTTATTTTGATTATTATTAAAATTATTTTTATTTAAAAAAATATAATAATTTATAATATTAAATAAAATAAAGATACAAATAAAAAAAAAAAAAGATAAAATTCAATTAATGGGTATTATTTGAGGAATAAAAGAATATTACTTTAGTAATAATATAAATTTGACATATTTATGTTATAAATTTAACTAATTCTTTCATTAGAAGTAATTGCTAATTTACTATTAAGTGGTTTAAGAGACCAATACTTGCTTTCAGTCATCTAATGAAGAATAATTATTAATTCAATTAATAAAATTTTTAAT
>NW_027181665.1:0-8643 GCF_028537555.1 Battus philenor | reverse complement strand
ATTTTTTTTAATATTTTTATTTTGATTATTATTAAAATTATTTTTATTTAAAAAAATATAATAATTTATAATATTAAATAAAATAAAGATACAAATAAAAAAAAAAAAGATAAAATTCAATTAATGGGTATTATTTGAGGAATAAAAGAATATTACTTTAGTAATAATATAAATTTGACATATTTATGTTATAAATTTAACTAATTCTTTCATTAGAAGTAATTGCTAATTTACTATTAAGTGGTTTAAGAGACCAATACTTGCTTCAGTCATCTAATGAAGAATAATTATTAATTCAATTAATAAAATTTTTAATAGAAATTCTTTCAATTACAATAGGTATAAATCTATGATTTGATCCACAAATTTCAGAACATTGACCATAAAAAATTCCTGGGCGATTAATATAAAGATTTCCTTGATTGAGTCGACCAGGATTAGCATCAATTTTAACTCCTAGAGAAGGGATAGTTCACGAATGAATTACATCTGTTGCTGTAATTATAATACGAATTTGATTATTTATAGGTAAGACAATACGATTATCAACATCTAATAAACGGAAATTTTTTATTTCTGAATTATTATATTGAATTATATAAGAATCAAATTCAATATTATTAAAGTCAGAGTATTCATAGCTTCAATATCATTGATGGCCAATAGATTTTAAGGTGATTAATGGATTATTAAGTTCATCTAATAGATATAAAAGACGAAGAGAAGGTAAAGCTACAAAAATTAGGGTGATAGCTGGAATGATTGTTCAAATTAGTTCAATTATTTGACCTTCTAGTAAAAATCGATTAATATAATTATTAAAAAATAAGTTAATCATTAAATATCTAACTAAAATAGTAATTATAATTAAAATAACTAAAGTATGATCATGAAAAAAAATAATTTGTTCTATTAGGGGAGATGCTCCATTTTGGAGATTAAAGTTAGATCAGGTTGCCATTTCTAAAAAAAGGATAATCCTTTATAAATGGGGTTTAAATCCATTACATATAATCTGCCATATTAGAAATTTCTTAAAATAGGAAGTTCATTATAAGAATGTTCTGCTGGAGGTAAATTTTGCAGTCATTCAATAGAAGATGATATATTAAGGGAGAATAAAATTATTCGTTTATTAATTATTGATTCTCAAATAATTAATATTATTATTATTATAGATAATAAAGAAATATAAGAGCCAAAAGAGGAAATGATATTTCAAGAAATGAAACTGTCAGGATAATCAGAATATCGACGAGGTATTCCTGCTAATCCTAAAAAATGTTGAGGAAAAAAAGTTAAATTTACTCCAATAAATATTGTAAAAAATTGAATTTTTAAAAGAAAAGGATTAAGGGAAAGACCTGAAAATAAAGGATATCAGTGAATAAATCCTCCTATAATTGCAAATACAGCTCCTATAGATAAGACATAATGAAAATGAGCTACTACATAATAAGTATCATGAAGGGAAACATCAATAGATGAATTTGCTAAAATTACACCAGTTAATCCTCCAACAGTGAAAAGAAAAATAAATCCTAAACTTCATAAAATAGAAGGACTGTAATTAATTTGTGTTCCATGTAAAGTGGCGAGTCAACTGAAAATTTTAATTCCCGTAGGTACGGCAATAATTATTGTGGCTGAGGTAAAGTAAGCTCGAGTATCAATATCTATTCCTACTGTAAATATATGATGAGCTCAAACAATAAATCCTAAAAGGCCAATTGCTATTATAGCATAAATTATTCCTAAACAACCAAAAGTTTCTTTTTTACCTCTTTCTTGAGAAATAATATGAGAAATTATTCCAAATCCAGGTAAAATTAAAATATAAACTTCAGGATGGCCAAAAAATCAAAATAAATGTTGATATAAGATAGGATCTCCTCCTCCAGCAGGATCAAAGAAAGAAGTATTAAGATTACGATCTGTGAGAAGTATAGTAATAGCTCCAGCTAAAACAGGGAGAGATAGAAGTAATAATAAAGCTGTAATACCTACTGCTCATACAAATAAAGGTATTTGATCGAAAGATATGTTATTAACTCGTATATTAATAATTGTTGTAATAAAATTAATTGCTCCTAGAATGGAAGAAATTCCTGCTAAGTGTAAGGAAAAAATAGCTAGATCAACTGATCTGCCTCTATGTGCAATATTAGAAGAAAGAGGGGGGTAAACTGTTCATCCTGTGCCTGCTCCATTTTCAACAATTCTTCTAGAAATTAATAAAGTTAAAGAAGGGGGTAAAAGTCAAAATCTTATATTATTTATTCGAGGAAAGGCTATATCAGGAGCTCCTAATATTAAAGGGACTAATCAATTACCAAATCCTCCGATTATGATTGGTATAACTATAAAAAAAATTATAATAAAAGCATGAGCTGTAACAATAGTATTATAAATTTGATCATCTCCAATTAAAGAGCCAGGATTTCCTAATTCAGTTCGAATTAATAAACTTAAAGAAGTGCCTAAAATTCCAGCTCAAATTCCAAAAATAAAATATAATGTTCCAATATCTTTATGATTAGTAGAATATAGTCATTTTCGCTAATAAAATGGCTGAAATATAAGCGATAAATTGTAAATTTATTTATGAGAAATAATCTCTTTTATTAATTAAGTCTTATAGTCAATAATGATGTAAAATTGCAAATTTTAAGGAGTAATTTTTTTTTTACTAAGGCTTAAAGAATTTCTTTTTTTATAATTTTGAAGATTATTAGTTTATATAACTTAAAACCTTACATAAAAAAAAAAGTTCTTAAGATTATTCCTAGTAAAGAAATTATACTTAGTAAATTAATAATAAATAATGAGTTAATTTTAGAAAAAAATTTAAATCATTTTATTTTTAGATAATTAAATATTAGTGATGAATAAACAATTCGAATATAATAAAATAATAAAATTAAACTTATTATAATAAAAATAAAAGTAATAAAAAAAAGTTGATTATTTAATAAAAAATTAATAATAATTCATTTAGGGAAAAAACCTAAAAATGGTGGTAATCCTCCTAATGATAAAAAATTAATCAGGAAAGAAATTTTAATTAAAGAATTTATGTTAATAATAAATAATTGATTAATAAAGTAAACATTTAAAAAATTAAATAAAAAGCATATAATTCTAATTAAAAATGAATAAAAAATTAAATAAAATATTCATAAGTTTTCTCTAATTATTAAAGCTGCTAATATTCATCCTAAATTATTAATTGATGAAAAAGATATAAGTTTTCGTAAAGATGTTTGGTTAAATCCTCCTAAAGCACCAATAATAGCATTGAGAATTATAATTATAATTAAAAAGTTATAATTTATATAATAAGACAATAAAATTATGGGGGAAATTTTTTGTCAAGTTATAATAATAAAACAATTAAATCATGATAATCCTTCAATAATATTGGGAAATCAAAAATGAAAAGGGGCTGATCCTATTTTTATTAATATAGAAGAATTAATTATAATAGATAAAAAATAATTAATTTCAAATCTTTTAATTATAATTATTTTAATTAAAATTGAAAATAAAAAATTAATAGAAGCAATTGCTTGAGTAAGGAAATATTTTAAAGCTGCTTCAGAAGATAAAAGATTTTTAGAATTAGAAATAAGGGGGATAAATCTAAGTAAATTAATTTCTAGTCCAATTCAACATCCAAGCCAAGAATTAGAAGAAATGGAAATTAAAGTTCTAAAAAATAGAATAAAATAAAAAAATATTTTATTTGAATTAATATTTAGGAAAATTTATAATAGGGGGATTATAAAGAACTAAAAATTCAATTATTAATATTTATATTTTAGTGTAAGAAGCACAATAATTTTTGATATTATTAGATATAGTTTGATTCTATAAAATATAATAAAGGTAGAATTCTACATTATTTATCCTATCAGAATAATCCTTTTTTTCAGGCACTTTATTTTTAAAAAAAAGGAATTACCTTTATATTTGAGGTATGAACCCAAAAGCTTAAATTTAGCTTATTTTTAATTTATTAATTTTTATATTTATAAAAAATTAATGAGCAATGGTTAATAAATTATATTAAGTAAGAAAAATAAATTAAATTTAAAAGGAAATTAATTGTTAAAAAAAAAATAAATTGAATTTATTTATAATTTTTTTTTAATATATATATATATATATATATATATATATATTAAATATTTAATTAATTATTAAATTAAATATTATAATAAATATTTAAATATATTAATATAATTAATAATATAAATAAAAAATTGTATTTTATAAATAATATTATATTAATTTTATATTATTTAATTAATATAAATTGTTTATTTTATAAAATTAATTATTTAATTAATATAGAAGAAAAGAGAAAGAATAATAAATAAAATTTAATAATTTCTAATAAATATTTTAATATAAAAAAAAAAAAAAAAAAATCTATATGTCAAAATTAAATATATAAATAAATTTTTTATGGTTTAAATATTTTAATTTAAATTTGTTTTACATATAAATTTTAGTGTTAATTTTTAATTATTTTAATAATTTTAAAATTAAAATATAGTAGTAATTAAAATTAAAAATTTAAGAAATTAAGATTTAGTATTATTTAATAAATTATTAACAAATTTTGTGCCAGCAGTTGCGGTTATACAAAAAATAATTTAAATTTTATCAGTATATAATTAATATTATTTTAAAGAAAATAAATAATTAATTATTAAGTGAAATTTTAATAAATTAAAATTTTCATTATAAAATATGAATTATTAAATTTTTTCAAAAACTAGGATTAGATACCCTATTATTAAAAATTAAATTTAAAATGCTAAAATAGTATATAATTATTTATAAAAACTTAAATAATTTGGCGGTATTTTAGTTCATTTAGAGGAATCTGTTTATTAATTGATAATCCACGAATAAATTTACTTAATTATTTAATTTTGTATATCGTTGTTAAAAAAATATTTTTTATATAAATAATATTTTAAAATTTAAATAAAAATTTAACTCAGATCAAGATGCAGATTATAATTAAGAATATAATGGATTACAATAAGAAATAATTAAATGGATAATATTTTTTAAAAAATATTGGAAGGTGGATTTAAATGTAATTTTATTTAGTTTAATAAAATGATTTTAAATTAAAATATGTACATATTGCCCGTCGCTTTCATTTATAAATTGAAATAAGTCGTAACAAAGTAGAGGTACTGGAAAGTGTTTCTAGAAAGAACAAATTAGAGCTTGAAAAAGTATTTCATTTACATTGAAAAGATATTATATTAATAATTAATTTGAGGGGGAAAAATTAATAAATAAAAAATAATAAAAAAATTTTTAAAATATAGATATTTTTAATGGGGGTTAAAGTATTTATAAAGAAAAAATTAAAAATTTTATAGTGAATTAGTATTGTAAAATAAATTTTAAATATTTGAAAATTAATCAAAATAAAAGTAAATTTAATTTATTGTATCTTGTGTATCAGAGTTTATTAATAAAATTTTTTATGAAAAAAATTCTCGAATTTAAAAGAGTTAATTAATTATAAAAGTTAATGTTGAATAATTATTTTTAATAATTAATTAGAAATGAAATGTTAATCGTTTTTAAATATATCTAGTTTTTTTAGAAAAAAATTTAATTTAAAATATTTTATTATATAATTTTTATTAATTAAATTTTTATTAAAAAATATTCAATATTTTAAGGGATAAGCTTTAAAATAAAATATTATAATATATAAATTAAATTTATAATTTAAAATTTTAGAATTTATATTGTTAATAAATTATAATTTTTTATAAATAATTTAATTTATTTAAAATTTAAAATTAAATATTTAATTTTTTATAAAAAAATAATTTATAATTAAATAAAAATTAATTATAATGATAAAATTAGTATATTAAAATGTAGATAATAAATTTATATTTATTAAAAATTAAGTAAAGGAATTAGGCAAAAATTTATATTCACTTGTTTATCAAAAACATGTCTTTTTGAAAATAATATAAAGTCTAATCTGCCCACTGATAAATTATTAAAGGGCTGCAGTATTTTGACTGTACAAAGGTAGCATAATCAATAGTCTCTTAATTGGTGACTTGTATGAAAGATTGGATGAGATATAAACTGTCTCTACTTAATTAATAAAATTTAATTTTTTAATTAAAAAGTTAAAATAATTTTAAAAGACGAGAAGACCCTATAGAGTTTTATAATTTAATTAATTAATTATTAATATATAAATTTTAAAATTAGAATTAATTAAATTATTTTATTGGGGTGATAGAAAAATTAAAATAACTTTTTTTAAAATTTAACATTAATTTATGATTTAATGATCCATTAATAATGATTATAAGAAAAAATTACCTTAGGGATAACAGCGTAATTTTTTTTTTTAGTTCTTATAAGAAAAAAAGTTTGCGACCTCGATGTTGGATTAAGATAAAATTTAAATGCAAAAGTTTAAAATTTTTGATCTGTTCGATCATTAAAATCTTACATGATCTGAGTTCAAACCGGTGTGAGCCAGGTTGGTTTCTATCTTTAGAAAAATATAATATTTTAGTACGAAAGGATCAAATATTAAAAATAATTTTTATAAAATGAATGTTATTAATAAATTAATAACTATTTTGGCAGAAAAAATGTAATGATTTTAGAAGTCATGAATATATAATTATTTATATATATAGTAAATGATACTAAAAGATATAATATTATTTATTATTGGAATATTAATTATAATTATTGGTGTTTTAGTAGGGGTTGCTTTTTTAACTTTATTAGAACGTAAAGTTTTAGGTTATATTCAAATTCGAAAAGGACCTAATAAAGTTGGTTTTATAGGAATTTTACAGCCTTTTTCTGATGCTATTAAATTATTTACTAAGGAGCATACTTTTCCTAATTATTCTAATTATATATCTTATTATTTTTCTCCTGTTATTAGATTTATTATTTCTTTAATATTATGAATATTAATTCCTTATTATTTTAATATAATTAGATTTAATTTAGGAATTTTATTTTTTTTATGTTGTACTAGTTTAGGAGTTTATACTGTTATGGTTGCTGGATGATCTTCTAATTCTAATTATGCTTTATTGGGAGGTTTACGAGCAGTTGCTCAAACTATTTCTTATGAAGTTAGATTAGCTTTAATTATATTATCAAGAATTATTTTAATTATAGATTTTAATTTAATATTATTTTTTTTTTACCAAGAAATAATTTGATTTTTATTTTTAATAATTCCTTTAAGATTATGTTGAATATCGTCAAGATTAGCTGAAACTAATCGAACTCCTTTTGATTTTGCTGAAGGGGAAAGAGAATTAGTATCAGGGTTTAATATTGAGTATAGAAGAGGGGGATTTGCTTTAATTTTTTTAGCAGAATATTCTAGAATTTTATTCATAAGATTATTATTTATTTTAATATATATAGGAGGTTATAGGCTTAGATTAATTTTTTATTTAAAATTAGTTTTTATTTCTTTTTTATTTATTTGAGTGCGGGGAACTTTACCTCGATATCGTTATGATAAATTAATATATTTATCTTGAAAAGGGTATTTACCTATTTCATTAAATTTTTTATTATTTTTTATTGGGGTAAAAATTTTTTTAAATTAAATAATATTTTTAGTATAAATTAATAGAATAAGTATTCTTTCTTAAGTTTTCAAAACAAATGCTTATACAAGCTCATTAATTTAAGTATTAATTAAAAATTAAGTTATCTCAAAATTTATTAATAATAGGATTAATAATAAAATAAGAAAAGTATATAATAGTTAATAATTGGCCAGTAATAATGTAAGGGTCTTCAACTGGTCGTGCTCCAATTCAAGTTAATAAAAAAATAGTAATAATTATAATTCAGAAAATAATTTGGTTAATAGGATAGAATTGAATTCCTTGTATTTTTTTATTAAATGTAAATGGTAAGATAATTAAAATTAAGATAGATATAACTAAAGCAATTACTCCTCCTAATTTATTAGGAATAGATCGTAAAATTGCATAAGCGAATAAGAAATATCATTCAGTTGAATATGGATAGGAGTTACTAATGGATTAGCAGGAATAAAATTATCTGGATCTCCCAATAAATAAGGATTAGTTAAAGTTAAAAGAGTTAATAATAAAATTAAAATAATGAATCCAATTAAATCCTTAAATGTAAAAAATGGGTGAAAAGGAATTTTATCTAAATTACTATTAATTCCTAATGGATTATTAGATCCTGTTTGATGTAAGAATAAAAGGTGAATTATTGTTAATATAAGAATAATAAAAGGAAATAAAAAATGGAAAGAATAAAATCGAGTTAGAGTAGCATTATCTACAGCAAATCCTCCTCAAATTCAATTTACTAATATAGTTCCTAAATAAGGAATAGCTGAAAGAAGATTTGTAATAACAGTAGCTCCTCAAAAAGATATTTGTCCTCATGGTAAAACATATCCTATAAATGCAGTTGCCATTAGAACAAATAAAATAATAACTCCAATTATTCAAGTAAATTTTAAATTGAAAGATTCATAATAAATTCCTCGTCCAATATGTAAATAAATACAAATAAAAAAAAAAAGAAGCTCCATTGGCATGTAATGTTCGAATT
>NW_027181664.1:0-8731 GCF_028537555.1 Battus philenor | reverse complement strand
GATTAATATAATTATTAAAAAATAAGTTAATCATTAATTATCTAACTAAAATAGTAATTATAATTAAAATAACTAAAGTATGATCATGAAAAAAAATAATTTGTTCTATTAGGGGAGATGCTCCATTTTGGAGATTAAAGTTAGATCAGGTTGCCATTTCTAAAAAAAGGATAATCCTTTATAAATGGGGTTTAAATCCATTACATATAATCTGCCATATTAGAAATTTCTTAAAATAGGAAGTTCATTATAAGAATGTTCTGCTGGAGGTAAATTTTGCAGTCATTCAATAGAAGATGATATATTAAGGGAGAATAAAATTATTCGTTTATTAATTATTGATTCTCAAATAATTAATATTATTATTATTATAGATAATAAAGAAATATAAGAGCCAAAAGAGGAAATGATATTTCAAGAAATGAAACTGTCAGGATAATCAGAATATCGACGAGGTATTCCTGCTAATCCTAAAAAATGTTGAGGAAAAAAAGTTAAATTTACTCCAATAAATATTGTAAAAAATTGAATTTTTAAAAGAAAAGGATTAAGGGAAAGACCTGAAAATAAAGGATATCAGTGAATAAATCCTCCTATAATTGCAAATACAGCTCCTATAGATAAGACATAATGAAAATGAGCTACTACATAATAAGTATCATGAAGGGAAACATCAATAGATGAATTTGCTAAAATTACACCAGTTAATCCTCCAACAGTGAAAAGAAAAATAAATCCTAAACTTCATAAAATAGAAGGACTGTAATTAATTTGTGTTCCATGTAAAGTGGCGAGTCAACTGAAAATTTTAATTCCCGTAGGTACGGCAATAATTATTGTGGCTGAGGTAAAGTAAGCTCGAGTATCAATATCTATTCCTACTGTAAATATATGATGAGCTCAAACAATAAATCCTAAAAGGCCAATTGCTATTATAGCATAAATTATTCCTAAACAACCAAAAGTTTCTTTTTTACCTCTTTCTTGAGAAATAATATGAGAAATTATTCCAAATCCAGGTAAAATTAAAATATAAACTTCAGGATGGCCAAAAAATCAAAATAAATGTTGATATAAGATAGGATCTCCTCCTCCAGCAGGATCAAAGAAAGAAGTATTAAGATTACGATCTGTGAGAAGTATAGTAATAGCTCCAGCTAAAACAGGGAGAGATAGAAGTAATAATAAAGCTGTAATACCTACTGCTCATACAAATAAAGGTATTTGATCGAAAGATATGTTATTAACTCGTATATTAATAATTGTTGTAATAAAATTAATTGCTCCTAGAATGGAAGAAATTCCTGCTAAGTGTAAGGAAAAAATAGCTAGATCAACTGATCTGCCTCTATGTGCAATATTAGAAGAAAGAGGGGGGTAAACTGTTCATCCTGTGCCTGCTCCATTTTCAACAATTCTTCTAGAAATTAATAAAGTTAAAGAAGGGGGTAAAAGTCAAAATCTTATATTATTTATTCGAGGAAAGGCTATATCAGGAGCTCCTAATATTAAAGGGACTAATCAATTACCAAATCCTCCGATTATGATTGGTATAACTATAAAAAAAATTATAATAAAAGCATGAGCTGTAACAATAGTATTATAAATTTGATCATCTCCAATTAAAGAGCCAGGATTTCCTAATTCAGTTCGAATTAATAAACTTAAAGAAGTGCCTAAAATTCCAGCTCAAATTCCAAAAATAAAATATAATGTTCCAATATCTTTATGATTAGTAGAATATAGTCATTTTCGCTAATAAAATGGCTGAAATATAAGCGATAAATTGTAAATTTATTTATGAGAAATAATCTCTTTTATTAATTAAGTCTTATAGTCAATAATGATGTAAAATTGCAAATTTTAAGGAGTAATTTTTTTTTTACTAAGGCTTAAAGAATTTCTTTTTTTATAATTTTGAAGATTATTAGTTTATATAACTTAAAACCTTACATAAAAAAAAAAGTTCTTAAGATTATTCCTAGTAAAGAAATTATACTTAGTAAATTAATAATAAATAATGAGTTAATTTTAGAAAAAAATTTAAATCATTTTATTTTTAGATAATTAAATATTAGTGATGAATAAACAATTCGAATATAATAAAATAATAAAATTAAACTTATTATAATAAAAATAAAAGTAATAAAAAAAAGTTGATTATTTAATAAAAAATTAATAATAATTCATTTAGGGAAAAAACCTAAAAATGGTGGTAATCCTCCTAATGATAAAAAATTAATCAGGAAAGAAATTTTAATTAAAGAATTTATGTTAATAATAAATAATTGATTAATAAAGTAAACATTTAAAAAATTAAATAAAAAGCATATAATTCTAATTAAAAATGAATAAAAAATTAAATAAAATATTCATAAGTTTTCTCTAATTATTAAAGCTGCTAATATTCATCCTAAATTATTAATTGATGAAAAAGATATAAGTTTTCGTAAAGATGTTTGGTTAAATCCTCCTAAAGCACCAATAATAGCATTGAGAATTATAATTATAATTAAAAAGTTATAATTTATATAATAAGACAATAAAATTATGGGGGAAATTTTTTGTCAAGTTATAATAATAAAACAATTAAATCATGATAATCCTTCAATAATATTGGGAAATCAAAAATGAAAAGGGGCTGATCCTATTTTTATTAATATAGAAGAATTAATTATAATAGATAAAAAATAATTAATTTCAAATCTTTTAATTATAATTATTTTAATTAAAATTGAAAATAAAAAATTAATAGAAGCAATTGCTTGAGTAAGGAAATATTTTAAAGCTGCTTCAGAAGATAAAAGATTTTTAGAATTAGAAATAAGGGGGATAAATCTAAGTAAATTAATTTCTAGTCCAATTCAACATCCAAGCCAAGAATTAGAAGAAATGGAAATTAAAGTTCTAAAAAATAGAATAAAATAAAAAAATATTTTATTTGAATTAATATTTAGGAAAATTTATAATAGGGGGATTATAAAGAACTAAAAATTCAATTATTAATATTTATATTTTAGTGTAAGAAGCACAATAATTTTTGATATTATTAGATATAGTTTGATTCTATAAAATATAATAAAGGTAGAATTCTACATTATTTATCCTATCAGAATAATCCTTTTTTTCAGGCACTTTATTTTTAAAAAAAAGGAATTACCTTTATATTTGAGGTATGAACCCAAAAGCTTAAATTTAGCTTATTTTTAATTTATTAATTTTTATATTTATAAAAAATTAATGAGCAATGGTTAATAAATTATATTAAGTAAGAAAAATAAATTAAATTTAAAAGGAAATTAATTGTTAAAAAAAAAAATAAATTGAATTTATTTATAATTTTTTTTTAATATATATATATATATATATATATATATATTAAATATTTAATTAATTATTAAATTAAATATTATAATAAATATTTAAATATATTAATATAATTAATAATATAAATAAAAAATTGTATTTTATAAATAATATTATATTAATTTTATATTATTTAATTAATATAAATTGTTTATTTTATAAAATTAATTATTTAATTAATATAGAAGAAAAGAGAAAGAATAATAAATAAAATTTAATAATTTCTAATAAATATTTTAATATAAAAAAAAAAAAAAAAAAATCTATATGTCAAAATTAAATATATAAATAAATTTTTTATGGTTTAAATATTTTAATTTAAATTTGTTTTACATATAAATTTTAGTGTTAATTTTTAATTATTTTAATAATTTTAAAATTAAAATATAGTAGTAATTAAAATTAAAAATTTAAGAAATTAAGATTTAGTATTATTTAATAAATTATTAACAAATTTTGTGCCAGCAGTTGCGGTTATACAAAAAATAATTTAAATTTTATCAGTATATAATTAATATTATTTTAAAGAAAATAAATAATTAATTATTAAGTGAAATTTTAATAAATTAAAATTTTCATTATAAAATATGAATTATTAAATTTTTTCAAAAACTAGGATTAGATACCCTATTATTAAAAATTAAATTTAAAATGCTAAAATAGTATATAATTATTTATAAAAACTTAAATAATTTGGCGGTATTTTAGTTCATTTAGAGGAATCTGTTTATTAATTGATAATCCACGAATAAATTTACTTAATTATTTAATTTTGTATATCGTTGTTAAAAAAATATTTTTTTATAAAAATAATATTTTAAAATTTAAATAAAAATTTAACTCAGATCAAGATGCAGATTATAATTAAGAATATAATGGATTACAATAAGAAATAATTAAATGGATAATATTTTTTAAAAAATATTGGAAGGTGGATTTAAATGTAATTTTATTTAGTTTAATAAAATGATTTTAAATTAAAATATGTACATATTGCCCGTCGCTTTCATTTATAAATTGAAATAAGTCGTAACAAAGTAGAGGTACTGGAAAGTGTTTCTAGAAAGAACAAATTAGAGCTTGAAAAAGTATTTCATTTACATTGAAAAGATATTATATTAATAATTAATTTGAGGGGGAAAAATTAATAAATAAAAAATAATAAAAAAATTTTAAAATATAGATATTTAATGGGGGTTAAAGTATTTATAAAGAAAAAATTAAAAATTTTATAGTGAATTAGTATTGTAAAATAAATTTTAAATATTTGAAAATTAATCAAAATAAAAGTAAATTTAATTTATTGTATCTTGTGTATCAGAGTTTATTAATAAAATTTTTTATGAAAAAAATTCTCGAATTTAAAAGAGTTAATTAATTATAAAAGTTAATGTTGAATAATTATTTTTAATAATTAATTAGAAATGAAATGTTAATCGTTTTTAAATATATCTAGTTTTTTTAGAAAAAAATTTAATTTAAAATATTTTATTATATAATTTTTATTAATTAAATTTTTATTAAAAAATATTCAATATTTTAAGGGATAAGCTTTAAAATAAAATATTATAATATATAAATTAAATTTATAATTTAAAATTTTAGAATTTATATTGTTAATAAATTATAATTTTTTATAAATAATTTAATTTATTTTAAAATTTAAAATTAAATATTTAATTTTTTATAAAAAAATAATTTATAATTAAATAAAAATTAATTATAATGATAAAATTAGTATATTAAAATGTAGATAATAAATTTATATTTATTAAAAATTAAGTAAAGGAATTAGGCAAAAATTTATATTCACTTGTTTATCAAAAACATGTCTTTTTGAAAATAATATAAAGTCTAATCTGCCCACTGATAAATTATTAAAGGGCTGCAGTATTTTGACTGTACAAAGGTAGCATAATCAATAGTCTCTTAATTGGTGACTTGTATGAAAGATTGGATGAGAATAAACTGTCTCTACTTAATTAATAAAATTTAATTTTTTAATTAAAAAGTTAAAATAATTTTAAAAGACGAGAAGACCCTATAGAGTTTTATAATTTAATTAATTAATTATTAATATATAAATTTTAAAATTAGAATTAATTAAATTATTTTATTGGGGTGATAGAAAAATTAAAATAACTTTTTTTAAAATTTAACATTAATTTATGATTTAATGATCCATTAATAATGATTATAAGAAAAAATTACCTTAGGGATAACAGCGTAATTTTTTTTTTTAGTTCTTATAAGAAAAAAAGTTTGCGACCTCGATGTTGGATTAAGATAAAATTTAAATGCAAAAGTTTAAAATTTTTGATCTGTTCGATCATTAAAATCTTACATGATCTGAGTTCAAACCGGTGTGAGCCAGGTTGGTTTCTATCTTTAGAAAAATATAATATTTTAGTACGAAAGGATCAAATATTAAAAATAATTTTTATAAAATGAATGTTATTAATAAATTAATAACTATTTTGGCAGAAAAAATGTAATGATTTTAGAAGTCATGAATATATAATTATTTATATATATAGTAAATGATACAAAAGATATAATATTATTTATTATTGGAATATTAATTATAATTATTGGTGTTTTAGTAGGGGTTGCTTTTTTAACTTTATTAGAACGTAAAGTTTTAGGTTATATTCAAATTCGAAAAGGACCTAATAAAGTTGGTTTTATAGGAATTTTACAGCCTTTTTCTGATGCTATTAAATTATTTACTAAGGAGCATACTTTTCCTAATTATTCTAATTATATATCTTATTATTTTTCTCCTGTTATTAGATTTATTATTTCTTTAATATTATGAATATTAATTCCTTATTATTTTAATATAATTAGATTTAATTTAGGAATTTTATTTTTTTTATGTTGTACTAGTTTAGGAGTTTATACTGTTATGGTTGCTGGATGATCTTCTAATTCTAATTATGCTTTATTGGGAGGTTTACGAGCAGTTGCTCAAACTATTTCTTATGAAGTTAGATTAGCTTTAATTATATTATCAAGAATTATTTTAATTATAGATTTTAATTTAATATTATTTTTTTTTTACCAAGAAATAATTTGATTTTTATTTTTAATAATTCCTTTAAGATTATGTTGAATATCGTCAAGATTAGCTGAAACTAATCGAACTCCTTTTGATTTTGCTGAAGGGGAAAGAGAATTAGTATCAGGGTTTAATATTGAGTATAGAAGAGGGGGATTTGCTTTAATTTTTTTAGCAGAATATTCTAGAATTTTATTCATAAGATTATTATTTATTTTAATATATATAGGAGGTTATAGGCTTAGATTAATTTTTTATTTAAAATTAGTTTTTATTTCTTTTTTATTTATTTGAGTGCGGGGAACTTTACCTCGATATCGTTATGATAAATTAATATATTTATCTTGAAAAGGGTATTTACCTATTTCATTAAATTTTTTATTATTTTTTATTGGGGTAAAAATTTTTTTAAATTAAATAATATTTTTAGTATAAATTAATAGAATAAGTATTCTTTCTTAAGTTTTCAAAACAAATGCTTATACAAGCTCATTAATTTAAGTATTAATTAAAAATTAAGTTATCTCAAAATTTATTAATAATAGGATTAATAATAAAATAAGAAAAGTATATAATAGTTAATAATTGGCCAGTAATAATGTAAGGGTCTTCAACTGGTCGTGCTCCAATTCAAGTTAATAAAAAAATAGTAATAATTATAATTCAGAAAATAATTTGGTTAATAGGATAGAATTGAATTCCTTGTATTTTTTTATTAAATGTAAATGGTAAGATAATTAAAATTAAGATAGATATAACTAAAGCAATTACTCCTCCTAATTTATTAGGAATAGATCGTAAAATTGCATAAGCGAATAAGAAATATCATTCAGGTTGAATATGGATAGGAGTTACTAATGGATTAGCAGGAATAAAATTATCTGGATCTCCCAATAAATAAGGATTAGTTAAAGTTAAAAGAGTTAATAATAAAATTAAAATAATGAATCCAATTAAATCCTTAAATGTAAAAAATGGGTGAAAAGGAATTTTATCTAAATTACTATTAATTCCTAATGGATTATTAGATCCTGTTTGATGTAAGAATAAAAGGTGAATTATTGTTAATATAAGAATAATAAAAGGAAATAAAAAATGGAAAGAATAAAATCGAGTTAGAGTAGCATTATCTACAGCAAATCCTCCTCAAATTCAATTTACTAATATAGTTCCTAAATAAGGAATAGCTGAAAGAAGATTTGTAATAACAGTAGCCCTCAAAAAGATATTTGTCCTCATGGTAAAACATATCCTATAAATGCAGTTGCCATTAGAACAAATAAAATAATAACTCCAATTATTCAAGTAAATTTTAAATTGAAAGATTCATAATAAATTCCTCGTCCAATATGTAAATAAATACAAATAAAAAAAAAAGAAGCTCCATTGGCATGTAATGTTCGAATTAATCAACCATAATTTACATTTCGACAAATATAATTAACACTATAAAATGCTATTTCAATATTTGCTGTATAATATATAGTTAAAAATAAACCTGTTAAAATTTGAATAATAAGACATAAAGCTAAAAGAGATCCAAAATTTCATCAAATGGAAATATTAGAAGGAGAAGGAAGATCAATTAATGAACTGTTAATAATTTTAAGTAAAGGATGGGTTTTTCGTAAGGTTGAAAATTTATTTATCATTAGAAATTAGATGAACGAAGTGGGCCGAAAAAAATATTTGTAATTTTTACTACTGCTACGAGTGCAATAAATAAATAAATAATTATTATTGTTATTAAAAAATATGTTTGATTATTATATAATTTAGATAAATTAATTTTATTTTCATTATTAAAAAAAATATAAGGATTAAGAATATCATTTATTTCATAATTGAAGAAGAAATTAAGTCAATTTATATTATATATATATATTATTGAAATAAAGAAAATAATAATAGAAAAAAATAGAAAAATATTTTTTAAATAAATATTAATATTAAATATTTCATTGGAGGCAATTCTAGAAACATAAATAAATAAAACTAATAATCCTCCTAAAAATACTAGGAATAAAATATAGGAAAATCAATAAGTATTTAATAATATGCCAGATAGTATACAAGTAAGTAAAGTTTGAATAAGAATTATTAATCCTATTGATAAAGGATGATTTAAAAATAATATAATAAAAGAAAATAATATAATTATTAATGAAATAAAAATTTTAATGATATCAAAGAATATTTTAATAAAAATAATAATTTTGGAGATTATAGATAAAGAAATTCTTTTTCTTTGAAGTTTTTAAAGAAAAAGACTTATTTTTGATTTACAAGACCAATGTTTTATTT
>NW_027181663.1:0-9024 GCF_028537555.1 Battus philenor | reverse complement strand
AAAATAAAAAAAAAAATCTAATAAAACAAATAGAATATCTTTTAATGATTTAAAATGAAATTTCATATTTTTGACTCCACAAATCAATATTTTATATTTAAATTATTTAAATAAAATCAAATAAAAAAATAATCAATTTTTAAAACTAAAACATTAAGAGGTAATCAATGTAATATTAATATTAAATATTCCCGTGATACCCCTGTATAAAATCTATAAATTCCTAAATTATATTTTCCATGTTGTGTATAAGAATATAAATATAATCTATAACCAGCTCTAAAAAAAGAAATCATAATCAAAGTAATTATTGATAATCAAGATCATCCTACTACTCTATTAATTAATCTAATCTCTCCCATTAAATTTATTGAAGGTGGAGCTGCTATATTTGAGGATATTAATAAAAATCACCACAATCTTATCGAAGGTATAAAATTTATTATCCCCTTATTAATATATAATCTTCGTCTTTGTAAACGTTCATAATTAATATTAGCTAAACAAAATATTCCTGAAGAACATAAACCATGACCAATTATTATAATATAAGAACCTACATAACCTCAGTAATTTATAGTTATAATACCACAAATCACTAATCTTATATGGGCTACTGACGAATAAGCAATTAAAGATTTCATATCAACTTGACAAAAACAATTTAATCTAATAAATAAACCACCTAATAATCTAATAACTACTCAAATAAAATTAAATTTTATTCCAATTTTTTGAAAAAGAATTATAATTCGTAAAAGTCCATAACCTCCTAATTTTAACATAATTCCAGCTAAAATTATTGAACCTGAAACCGGAGCCTCTACATGAGCCTTAGGAAGTCATAAATGAACAAAATATATAGGTATCTTTACTAAAAAAGCCAAAATTATTGATAAATATAATAAAAAATAATCTATTCTAAAAAATTTATAAAAATATATAATTATATAATTTAAGTTATGAAAAATAAAAAAAATTCCTATTAATATAGGTAAAGAAACAAATAAAGTATAAAATAATAAATAAGCTCCTGCCTGAATTCGTTCAGGTTGATAACCCCATCCAATAATTAATAATAAAGTAGGAATTAATCTTCTTTCGAAAAATAAATAAAATAAAAATAAATTTATTACACTAAAAATTAAATATAATATAATTAATAAAATTAAAACATTAAATAAAAAAAAATTTGAGTAAAATTTTATTTTATTCAAATTTTCTCTTGCTATAATTATCAATAAGCAAATTTCAAATTCTTAATAAAATTAACCCATATGAAATTAAATCACAACCTATTATATATCTTAAATTTCTAAAATTATAAATATTAATACTTAAATTTATAAATAAAAATATAATCACTATTATTATTATTTGAACCATTCAAAATATATTTT
This sequence comes from Battus philenor, assembly GCF_028537555.1. Classification (NCBI taxonomy): domain Eukaryota; kingdom Metazoa; phylum Arthropoda; class Insecta; order Lepidoptera; family Papilionidae; genus Battus; species Battus philenor. The sequence goes on along the minus strand of NW_027181663.1, from coordinate 7,624 downwards.
TTAAAAAACATAAAGGAATTATAAAAATTATTATAAATAAAAATTTTATCATTTTATAATAAATTAAATCTTTGAAAATAATCATTACCATGAGTACGAATTATAGAAACTAAAATTGATAAACCTAAAGCTCCTTCACATACTGAAAATAATAAAAAAACTATTATTATATAAGTATCATTTTCTATATTATTAAAAGTAATAACAAAAAAAAAAAAAATTCTTAAAACAATAAATTCTAAACTTAATAAAACAATTAATAAATGTTTATGTTTAGAGGCAAAAATTATATTCCCAAAATAAATATAATTAAAATAACTATTATCATATTTATTATCATTAGTAGTTTTTATAGTTTAAATAAAACATTGGTCTTGTAAATCAAAAATAAGTCTTTTTCTTTAAAAACTTCAAAGAAAAAGAATTTCTTTATCTATAATCTCCAAAATTATTATTTTTTATTAAAATATTCTTTGATATCATTAAAATTTTTATTTCATTAATAATTATATTATTTTCTTTTATTATATTATTTTTAAATCATCCTTTATCAATAGGATTAATAATTCTTATTCAAACTTTACTTACTTGTATACTATCTGGCATATTATTAAATACTTATTGATTTTCCTATATTTTATTCCTAGTATTTTTAGGAGGATTATTAGTTTTATTTATTTATGTTTCTAGAATTGCCTCCAATGAAATATTTAATATTAATATTTATTTAAAAAATATTTTTCTATTTTTTTCTATTATTATTTTCTTTATTTCAATAATATATATATATAATATAAATTGACTTAATTTCTTCTTCAATTATGAAATAAATGATATTCTTAATCCTTATATTTTTTTTAATAATGAAAATAAAATTAATTTATCTAAATTATATAATAATCAAACATATTTTTTAATAACAATAATAATTATTTATTTATTTATTGCACTCGTAGCAGTAGTAAAAATTACAAATATTTTTTTCGGCCCACTTCGTTCATCTAATTTCTAATGATAAATAAATTTTCAACCTTACGAAAAACCCATCCTTTACTTAAAATTATTAACAGTTCATTAATTGATCTTCCTTCTCCTTCTAATATTTCCATTTGATGAAATTTTGGATCTCTTTTAGCTTTATGTCTTATTATTCAAATTTTAACAGGTTTATTTTTAACTATATATTATACAGCAAATATTGAAATAGCATTTTATAGTGTTAATTATATTTGTCGAAATGTAAATTATGGTTGATTAATTCGAACATTACATGCCAATGGAGCTTCTTTTTTTTTTATTTGTATTTATTTACATATTGGACGAGGAATTTATTATGAATCTTTCAATTTAAAATTTACTTGAATAATTGGAGTTATTATTTTATTTGTTCTAATGGCAACTGCATTTATAGGATATGTTTTACCATGAGGACAAATATCTTTTTGAGGAGCTACTGTTATTACAAATCTTCTTTCAGCTATTCCTTATTTAGGAACTATATTAGTAAATTGAATTTGAGGAGGATTTGCTGTAGATAATGCTACTCTAACTCGATTTTATTCTTTCCATTTTTTATTTCCTTTTATTATTCTTATATTAACAATAATTCACCTTTTATTCTTACATCAAACAGGATCTAATAATCCATTAGGAATTAATAGTAATTTAGATAAAATTCCTTTTCACCCATTTTTTACATTTAAGGATTTAATTGGATTCATTATTTTAATTTTATTATTAACTCTTTTAACTTTAACTAATCCTTATTTATTGGGAGATCCAGATAATTTTATTCCTGCTAATCCATTAGTAACTCCTATCCATATTCAACCTGAATGATATTTCTTATTCGCTTATGCAATTTTACGATCTATTCCTAATAAATTAGGAGGAGTAATTGCTTTAGTTATATCTATCTTAATTTTAATTATCTTACCATTTACATTTAATAAAAAAATACAAGGAATTCAATTCTATCCTATTAACCAAATTATTTTCTGAATTATAATTATTACTATTTTTTTATTAACTTGAATTGGAGCACGACCAGTTGAAGACCCTTACATTATTACTGGCCAATTATTAACTATTATATACTTTTCTTATTTTATTATTAATCCTATTATTAATAAATTTTGAGATAACTTAATTTTTAATTAATACTTAAATTAATGAGCTTGTATAAGCATTTGTTTTGAAAACTTAAGAAAGAATACTTATTCTATTAATTTATACTAAAAATATTATTTAATTTAAAAAAATTTTTACCCCAATAAAAAATAATAAAAAATTTAATGAAATAGGTAAATACCCTTTTCAAGATAAATATATTAATTTATCATAACGATATCGAGGTAAAGTTCCCCGCACTCAAATAAATAAAAAAGAAATAAAAACTAATTTTAAATAAAAAATTAATCTAAGCCTATAACCTCCTATATATATTAAAATAAATAATAATCTTATGAATAAAATTCTAGAATATTCTGCTAAAAAAATTAAAGCAAATCCCCCTCTTCTATACTCAATATTAAACCCTGATACTAATTCTCTTTCCCCTTCAGCAAAATCAAAAGGAGTTCGATTAGTTTCAGCTAATCTTGACGATATTCAACATAATCTTAAAGGAATTATTAAAAATAAAAATCAAATTATTTCTTGGTAAAAAAAAAATAATATTAAATTAAAATCTATAATTAAAATAATTCTTGATAATATAATTAAAGCTAATCTAACTTCATAAGAAATAGTTTGAGCAACTGCTCGTAAACCTCCCAATAAAGCATAATTAGAATTAGAAGATCATCCAGCAACCATAACAGTATAAACTCCTAAACTAGTACAACATAAAAAAAATAAAATTCCTAAATTAAATCTAATTATATTAAAATAATAAGGAATTAATATTCATAATATTAAAGAAATAATAAATCTAATAACAGGAGAAAAATAATAAGATATATAATTAGAATAATTAGGAAAAGTATGCTCCTTAGTAAATAATTTAATAGCATCAGAAAAAGGCTGTAAAATTCCTATAAAACCAACTTTATTAGGTCCTTTTCGAATTTGAATATAACCTAAAACTTTACGTTCTAATAAAGTTAAAAAAGCAACCCCTACTAAAACACCAATAATTATAATTAATATTCCAATAATAAATAATATTATATCTTTTAGTATCATTTACTATATATATAAATAATTATATATTCATGACTTCTAAAATCATTACATTTTTTCTGCCAAAATAGTTATTAATTTATTAATAACATTCATTTTATAAAAATTATTTTTAATATTTGATCCTTTCGTACTAAAATATTATATTTTTCTAAAGATAGAAACCAACCTGGCTCACACCGGTTTGAACTCAGATCATGTAAGATTTTAATGATCGAACAGATCAAAAATTTTAAACTTTTGCATTTAAATTTTATCTTAATCCAACATCGAGGTCGCAAACTTTTTTTCTTATAAGAACTAAAAAAAAAAATTACGCTGTTATCCCTAAGGTAATTTTTTCTTATAATCATTATTAATGGATCATTAAATCATAAATTAATGTTAAATTTTAAAAAAAGTTATTTTAATTTTTCTATCACCCCAATAAAATAATTTAATTAATTCTAATTTTAAAATTTATATATTAATAATTAATTAATTAAATTATAAAACTCTATAGGGTCTTCTCGTCTTTTAAAATTATTTTAACTTTTTAATTAAAAAATTAAATTTTATTAATTAAGTAGAGACAGTTTATATCTCATCCAATCTTTCATACAAGTCACCAATTAAGAGACTATTGATTATGCTACCTTTGTACAGTCAAAATACTGCAGCCCTTTAATAATTTATCAGTGGGCAGATTAGACTTTATATTATTTTCAAAAAGACATGTTTTTGATAAACAAGTGAATATAAATTTTTGCCTAATTCCTTTACTTAATTTTTAATAAATATAAATTTATTATCTACATTTTAATATACTAATTTTATCATTATAATTAATTTTTATTTAATTATAAATTATTTTTTTATAAAAAATTAAATATTTAATTTTAAATTTTAAAATAAATTAAATTATTTATAAAAAATTATAATTTATTAACAATATAAATTCTAAAATTTTAAATTATAAATTTAATTTATATATTATAATATTTTATTTTAAAGCTTATCCCTTAAAATATTGAATATTTTTTAATAAAAATTTAATTAATAAAAATTATATAATAAAATATTTTAAATTAAATTTTTTTCTAAAAAAACTAGATATATTTAAAAACGATTAACATTTCATTTCTAATTAATTATTAAAAATAATTATTCAACATTAACTTTTATAATTAATTAACTCTTTTAAATTCGAGAATTTTTTTCATAAAAAATTTTATTAATAAACTCTGATACACAAGATACAATAAATTAAATTTACTTTTATTTTGATTAATTTTCAAATATTTAAAATTTATTTTACAATACTAATTCACTATAAAATTTTTAATTTTTTCTTTATAAATACTTTAACCCCCATTAAATATCTATATTTTAAAAATTTTTTTATTATTTTTTATTTATTAATTTTTCCCCCTCAAATTAATTATTAATATAATATCTTTTCAATGTAAATGAAATACTTTTTCAAGCTCTAATTTGTTCTTTCTAGAAACACTTTCCAGTACCTCTACTTTGTTACGACTTATTTCAATTTATAAATGAAAGCGACGGGCAATATGTACATATTTTAATTTAAAATCATTTTATTAAACTAAATAAAATTACATTTAAATCCACCTTCCAATATTTTTTAAAAAATATTATCCATTTAATTATTTCTTATTGTAATCCATTATATTCTTAATTATAATCTGCATCTTGATCTGAGTTAAATTTTTATTTAAATTTTAAAATATTATTTTTATAAAAAAATATTTTTTTAACAACGATATACAAAATTAAATAATTAAGTAAATTTATTCGTGGATTATCAATTAATAAACAGATTCCTCTAAATGAACTAAAATACCGCCAAATTATTTAAGTTTTTATAAATAATTATATACTATTTTAGCATTTTAAATTTAATTTTTAATAATAGGGTATCTAATCCTAGTTTTTGAAAAAATTTAATAATTCATATTTTATAATGAAAATTTTAATTTATTAAAATTTCACTTAATAATTAATTATTTATTTTCTTTAAAATAATATTAATTATATACTGATAAAATTTAAATTATTTTTTGTATAACCGCAACTGCTGGCACAAAATTTGTTAATAATTTATTAAATAATACTAAATCTTAATTTCTTAAATTTTTAATTTTAATTACTACTATATTTTAATTTTAAAATTATTAAAATAATTAAAAATTAACACTAAAATTTATATGTAAAACAAATTTAAATTAAAATATTTAAACCATAAAAAATTTATTTATATATTTAATTTTGACATATAGATTTTTTTTTTTTTTTTTTTATATTAAAATATTTATTAGAAATTATTAAATTTTATTTATTATTCTTTCTCTTTTCTTCTATATTAATTAAATAATTAATTTTATAAAATAAACAATTTATATTAATTAAATAATATAAAATTATATATAATATTATTTATAAAATACAATTTTTTATTTATATTATTAATTATATTAATATATTTAAATATTTATTATAATATTTAATTTAATAATTAATTAAATATTTAATATATATATATATATATATATATATATATATTAAAAAAAAATTATAAATAAATTCAATTTATTTTTTTTTTAACAATTAATTTCCTTTTAAATTTAATTTATTTTTCTTACTTAATATAATTTATTAACCATTGCTCATTAATTTTTTATAAATATAAAAATTAATAAATTAAAAATAAGCTAAATTTAAGCTTTTGGGTTCATACCTCAAATATAAAGGTAATTCCTTTTTTTTAAAAATAAAGTGCCTGAAAAAAAGGATTATTCTGATAGGATAAATAATGTAGAATTCTACCTTTATTATATTTTATAGAATCAAACTATATCTAATAATATCAAAAATTATTGTGCTTCTTACACTAAAATATAAATATTAATAATTGAATTTTTAGTTCTTTATAATCCCCCTATTATAAATTTTCCTAAATATTAATTCAAATAAAATATTTTTTTATTTTATTCTATTTTTTAGAACTTTAATTTCCATTTCTTCTAATTCTTGGCTTGGATGTTGAATTGGACTAGAAATTAATTTACTTAGATTTATCCCCCTTATTTCTAATTCTAAAAATCTTTTATCTTCTGAAGCAGCTTTAAAATATTTCCTTACTCAAGCAATTGCTTCTATTAATTTTTTATTTTCAATTTTAATTAAAATAATTATAATTAAAAGATTTGAAATTAATTATTTTTTATCTATTATAATTAATTCTTCTATATTAATAAAAATAGGATCAGCCCCTTTTCATTTTTGATTTCCCAATATTATTGAAGGATTATCATGATTTAATTGTTTTATTATTATAACTTGACAAAAAATTTCCCCCATAATTTTATTGTCTTATTATATAAATTATAACTTTTTAATTATAATTATAATTCTCAATGCTATTATTGGTGCTTTAGGAGGATTTAACCAAACATCTTTACGAAAACTTATATCTTTTTCATCAATTAATAATTTAGGATGAATATTAGCAGCTTTAATAATTAGAGAAAACTTATGAATATTTTATTTAATTTTTTATTCATTTTTAATTAGAATTATATGCTTTTTATTTAATTTTTTAAATGTTTACTTTATTAATCAATTATTTATTATTAACATAAATTCTTTAATTAAAATTTCTTTCCTGATTAATTTTTTATCATTAGGAGGATTACCACCATTTTTAGGTTTTTTCCCTAAATGAATTATTATTAATTTTTTATTAAATAATCAACTTTTTTTTATTACTTTTATTTTTATTATAATAAGTTTAATTTTATTATTTTATTATATTCGAATTGTTTATTCATCACTAATATTTAATTATCTAAAAATAAAATGATTTAAATTTTTTTCTAAAATTAACTCATTATTTATTATTAATTTACTAAGTATAATTTCTTTACTAGGAATAATCTTAAGAACTTTTTTTTTTATGTAAGGTTTTAAGTTATATAAACTAATAATCTTCAAAATTATAAAAAAAGAAATTCTTTAAGCCTTAGTAAAAAAAAAATTACTCCTTAAAATTTGCAATTTTACATCATTATTGACTATAAGACTTAATTAATAAAAGAGATTATTTCTCATAAATAAATTTACAATTTATCGCTTATATTTCAGCCATTTTATTAGCGAAAATGACTATATTCTACTAATCATAAAGATATTGGAACATTATATTTTATTTTTGGAATTTGAGCTGGAATTTTAGGCACTTCTTTAAGTTTATTAATTCGAACTGAATTAGGAAATCCTGGCTCTTTAATTGGAGATGATCAAATTTATAATACTATTGTTACAGCTCATGCTTTTATTATAATTTTTTTTATAGTTATACCAATCATAATCGGAGGATTTGGTAATTGATTAGTCCCTTTAATATTAGGAGCTCCTGATATAGCCTTTCCTCGAATAA